>NC_051162.1:65981469-66004219 GCF_013339745.2 Dermacentor silvarum
CTGTTCCGCGGACCTATTTTTATAAACCCATACTGTGACATCAGCAATGACATTGTATTATGCAGAAAATTAGCAATCCTAGAATTAATAACGCTCTCAAAAATTGTATATAGAACAGGTAATACCGAAATAGGTCGGTAATTAGACAGTTTATTTATGTCGCCACCTTTATATATTGGCACCACTCGAGCCAGTTTTAATTTGTCCGGAAAGACACCTGTTGACAACGTAAGGTTTATAATGTATGACAAGACATCGCATATAGCGTTGCATACATACTTTAAGGGAATACTTTTATATCGTCATATCCAGCAGATACATCGTTCTTTAAAGAAAAGATAAATGTGGCTACTTCTTGAGGGGTTGTTGGTGCGAGTGCTATAGAATTCAGTAGTGGAGTGTGAGGCTCATAAAAACTATCAACCGGAGTTTGCGTAACAATATTTGTGAACCGACCTTACGAAATAGTCATTCGGGCGTGTGATAGCTCAAGGCCAGTTAATTTACCATTGGTGTGGTTATTTCACTAAATTGTGTGCATTTAGTTTTGTTTTTCAAGTTATAACCTCTCGCCAAACTTTACGACTATCATTCGGAATTCAAGAAAAATGGCTTATGTAATAATTAGATTTAGCATTTCTTAAGTCTTTGTCAGTTTATTTCTAAATTGTTTAATGAGTGGTAGCCATGATGTTCTTCCCAGATGTCACTTGCTATAAAACTGCGATATATGTATATGACTCCGCACCAAAATATATTTGGGCGCAGGGAGTGCAAGTGAAGGGAAATTAAGCAGGAGGTTACAAAGTTCTAGAGGCTTGCCAGATGTTCTTGATAAGGAATGAACGCGTAGAAATGAAGGCGTGCTGCGTTACAGCAGCCACGGCGCATGTCGGCGGCCGGGATGAAAGACCACAGCTCTGACATTACGTAATAAACTATATGTCGTATTTCAAGTTGTCACGCACTGCATAAGCTGCGGACTGGGATAGGAGTGAGGAAATTAAATGCAATGTGGTTGTAGCGGTTAACGTGCGAGTGCCACAATGTATCACGGGTCATTGTGTTCACGCGACATATCATAAGAGGCAGGTAAATACGGTGACCACGGAGCTCCCAAGCTTCACATAAGACTGGTGTGATAGCAGCGTTGCCTGCAACAGCAGCGTCGCACGCGATGCAAAATTACGGTTCGTATGAGGAGAGAAATGCTGCAATCTCAGCATTTCTCAGTGTCCAATAAAAGGTATTACATAGTTTAGCTTGACGTCTACTCTAGCAATGTTAAAGGCAGTTGCGAAGCAGGAACGCAATGGGTGCGTGCGCACAACGCTCCCGTAAATATCAGAAGGGAGAACGCTGCTTTGTGGCGCGATGTTATAAACGGTTCGGATGCAGAAGCTTAAAATTGCCCTCACGTGATTGGTAAAAGCATTTGAACAATCGGGACCTCTGTTCCGCTACAGACGTGATTGAACGCGGGTTATAAAGGTGCATTCATTTTATTGCGATAGCAACTATATGGAACCTTCAACCGGATTTCTGCCGTCGGCGTCGCCGTCCGTCGTCGCCGTCGCCGTCAGGTTCCCTATAGATAAAATCTTCACCGCGCGCCGTATGCCCGAGCGGAAGCGTGCGGGGACGCGCGCTATCAGGGAGAGCGAACGCACTCAATCTCCCACGCGCAAGCAAGGAAGCGGGAAGCCAGCGCCGGAGGGAGCTGGGGGGGGGGGGGGCGCACTTCTACTCTGCCTGCAACCGCGCTCGTCGCTCGCTCGCACCGTCGCTTATCTCCACACGGCTCTGACCTTTATGCGCCGTGCATTCGCCGCTCAGTTTCCGTTGAAGCGATAGACCGCACGTACCTTCGCCGCTGCTTGCTGCCAGCGTTTTGACAGTCGTTGTCTGCAGTCATTCAGTGTGATCTATTCATGTTTGTTTGTGCGCGCTCACACCACGCTTGTTCATTCAGTTAGTAATAGTCAGGCCACATTTTCCAACGCACGCTACACATGCAATGCTGCCCGGATCGGCAGTGCAGCGCTACAGGTGTGTCCCTTCGCACGCGCTGCCCACGGGAAGCGCTTCTCATCAACACCACCGTTTCACCATCGCCTTCTCGTGGTCATCGAGCCTCTCTTCATGTCGGTCTACTTACGGCGCAGCACACCTGCTTACTTAATCAGTTCATGTTTACTACAATTCATATTGCTACCAAGCCGCTCACCTTACTTCGTATGGCATTGCTGTGTTTGCTATCGCATTCATTGCTTCGCCCTTAGGCGAAAACTGTGACATTTTTTGTCATATGTAAGAGGCCGCCTGCGGCGCGGAAAAGAAGAGCACGTGAAGCACGGTGTTCGGAACGGCACGAGCTCTCGAGGCGCGTGAGCCGAGGCGTGGTCGGGGGATGAACGGCGCTGTCGGTGGATTATCGACGTGGCTCCGGGCCAGGAAGGTCGCATCGCCAGCTCCGCTCTGGCGACGGGAGACTTGGGGGTCTGGTTGAATCCGTGACGTTGGCCGTCCAAGGTGAGGCCGTCGACCTTGGCAAGTTCGAGCGAGGCTCCTGGACTGGCTGCAGCCTCTCACGGCAGGACCGGGCACCCCAGAGAGGATCCCCCTTCTGCGGCAGACCGGCACGTTTGATTCTCCTCGGGACGCCACGTCGGCACTCACGGAGAAGTTGCGACGCATCCCGACGCTAGGCCTACCCAGGTGGCCCCAGTCAACGCCGTGTAACTTCACCGATGAAGTTTGAGACGCCGGCATCTAAGACGAGTGCACCGACGGGCCGACGGCAAGACAGAGGCGACTACGGAATCGACGAGTGCACAGAACTCTTGGAAAAAGAGCCGCCAAGCCTCGCACTCGGACAAAACGTGCAACGGCAAGCGCAACAAGGTGACTCGTATTCGTAGCGTCTCAGTGATATGACAGGGTTGCCTGACTTTGAAGGATCAGCCGCCACAGACAAGCGCAGGCGCAAAGTAGATCTTGTTTAGTGTATCTTTGTTAGGATTTTTTCCCGCAGTGTGTTTTAGTGTGCTGATTTTAGTTTGAGTTTTGAGTGTGCGTCCGATTAAAATCTGTTTGCTGTGTTGCCATGCGTCTTCCCTCTCCATGTCTCATAGCACCCGCACGCCACCCGAAGATCGGTGACAAAAACATCACAATTTTGCTTCGCTTTAAAGCGATACCAATTTTGCCTCGTTCTTGACACCTTTCTGTACCTAGGTTGGTACAGTTTACACTAGTGTAATGTCCTCAGCCGTGTAAAAGTCGCACACAGAACTTTGTAACAAAAATCGCCCCAAAAATGTATTAAAAATTACGTTGGTATATGCCGCATCCTTGACTTTCGAGAAGGGTGGCAGGGTTATCCATTGTGCAGTGCGAGAATTCCGAAGCTTTTTTCCTAATGAGGGGCAAAAAAGGAAGCCGTGCCGAGTTTTTGGCACCATCCATGTAGCAAAGCACCGCCTCCATTTTCATCTCAAATCCTGGAAAAAAAATGGCAGCCATTACACGAGTATATACGGTAGGTGAATTCCTGTCTCGTCTCGCTTTGACGACGATCATGATAATGAAGTGTGCTTTATTAACAGACAGAGCCAGCGATTTTGTGTACGTACCCCTCAGGTGTGTGCTTCCTTACTCCGTGGCAACATGGCCCTCGGCGGTCGCCTTTGCTCGGTTCACCAGTCGTTGAACCTCCGGGTCAGCGCTGGTTATCAGGGTTCCCGCTGCTCTTCCGAGGGCGCTCTATTGGCTGGCACTTACATGACACCGTGACACTACCAAACCATACAACAGAGCGTATTAGGTTTTCCGAAGAACTGGTAGTTGTATTCGTGTAGTGTGGAAGGTATCTTGTGCAATAAGTGGCGTTTAGACCTTTGTTTAGAGTGTTCGTAGCTGCATGGTCTCCTTTCTAATGAGCGTCGGGTGTGGTGGTGGGTATTTTGCTGTGTCTAATGCGTTGTGTTCTGGTATGTCTTGTATCGTTTTTGGAAGGATGTCGGAGCACAATCGCCTCTCGGGAATGTCCGGTTCGCATGACCTCGGGTAGCAGTATGAGCCGTTATCTTCCCCGCAAGGCAATGGTGTCCCGTTGTCCTTAATATATAAATGGCTGAAGGGCTGTCTCTCTTTAACAGTATATTGAAGGACATTGTGGAGATACGGCTTTCATAAAAATTTTTCATGATGGTCTAGAGTCTGTGAAGATTGTGATTTGTCACTGACAGGCTGTTGTGAGCGTAATCGCAGCCTCTTCTGCCGAGTCGGTGTAGTAAATTTGAATGATGCTGCACTGAGCTCTTTTGCTGTTCTGTCTGTGACGTTTTCCCATGCGCCTTCTCTGTGCGATCGACACCCTCTTGTAAGGCGTCTTGTCGTTCCCCAGTAGACCCTCCTGCGAGTATGAGTATAATATCGCCTGTCTAAACGGCATGATGGACCCTTGCGATACCGCAATGAATCTTTGCAAAGCTAAAAAGTAACAAAGATATCATAATCCCTGAGGAGCGTCCTTTGTGGACTCTGTAAACTTGTCACTGCACAGTCTCCAAAGACCTACGGTTGCTGTTCGGTTAAAAGGAAGAGTGTCTGACTTATTTGCAGGCCCTTTGCCCACAGTTGGTGACTGGATCATTCTTCAACACAGCGTCATAGCACACGCCGTCGAAAGTGCCTTAACGTCACGGACTAACGTAGTAGTCTGTAGGTCTACACTGAGGTTGTCAATACCACATTCTTAAACTTTTGGGCAGTTGTGTTGTGTCGGAATCTATGCATAGTGTTTAGGAGCTATTTGTTATATTCCACGTACATAGAGCGTAGATCGTGAAACATGCGCTTAAGAATATTTCTGGCACACGTTACGACGGCTTGACGGGTCTTCCATTCAGTCTGCTCAGGCTTTAAGGAGCATTGTTAGACTACAGTATCTCCATCACAGGCCTATTTTAACCAGTACTTTCCCCGTAGAAGCTTACGCTACGTAGAAACAGCGACGTTGTACCGACTTCATGATCGCCCAAGTCAAACACGCTTGATCATTTCTTCTCCAGAGTGCAATTGCCATTGTCGTTTTAACATACATCATATGGCGTAGCCATAGGTAGCAACGATTGTACAACACATTGTAACTGATGACTTCACAAGCCGAGGTTCTCACTTACTATCGTCCACATAAGTAAAACCGAAAATTGCTATGCTCTCTGTTCTTGTTGAAGGCTCGTGTAGAAATTATGCATTTGGTGTTATATTTACCAATAACATCAAATTCATCAAAAATCAAAAATGTAACATCGAATTATGCATTTGATGTTATATTTGGTATTCGGTCCTCTTCTTTTATTCTATATATTAATGATATTGTAAACACGGTTGAAGGTGGTGTACAAATTCGATTATTTGTCGATTATTGTGTGCTCTTTAAAGATATTGTTTCTCTCCATGATCAAACTAGTTTATGTTGTAGTTTAAATAATATTCTTGCATGGTGCAGGTGCTGGGGAATGATACTAAACACAGATAAAAGCGTACTACTGCGAATGACACATAAGAAATCACCCTTGCTTTATACATATAAGTTAGGTCCATCACCGCTTCATGAAGTCACTAGCTTTAAGTACCTAGGAGTGACCCTTAATAATACACTATCGTGGAATCTTCACATAACTAACACTTGCGCTTCAGCCTTCCGAAAACTATGCCTGTTGAGACACAAACTTAAGAAAGAGTCACAATATAACGCCATCTTTACTGATAAGGTGGCCCAACACTTTGATGCTATCTAACGTTAAAATGCTATGCTACATCTCCCTAATTAGACCTAAGCTGGAATAGGCTTGCATAGTTTGGGATCTGTACACAAAAACTAATATCAATAGTCTTGAGAGAATTCAGAGAAAAGCGGTCAGATTAATATTTAACAAGTTTTCCAGATGTGATTCCCCCACCGAACTTATGGAAATTAACAACATTGAACCACACGAACTTAGAAGAAAGAAACAGAGACTTGAATTCCTTAAACTACTTCACACCAACAATTTACCCCTTGACCCATCTGAACATTTATCGCAGTTATTAAGCAGAACTACACGCCACCGCAGACATGATGCATTAACCCCTTACTTTGCAAGAACAAACATATAAGTTTTCTTTTTTTCCTCGAACTGTAACCGAATGGAATTGTATAATTGAACCCACTTCCTAATCATGTCATTTTATGGTTCTGTTTGTTTTGTCTATCTGATTTTCATTGTATGTACCATATGTCGCCCTCCCTGCTTGGACCACGTGTCCGCAGTATTTAATAAATAATAGTAATAATATGATCGTCTGAACTGCGGCGTTGAAGATTAATAGACAGAAAACAAAGCTAATGTTCAATAGCCTTGCAAGGTAAGACGAATTGAAGCTCGCCAGTCAGCCTCTAGAGTCTGTAAAAATAGTACGTTTATCTATGTCAATTACTCACAGGGACCCTGAGCATGATAAGAAAAGCTATGGAAGAAAAAAATTGGTTTTCAGCGCATACAACAGGAATTGCCAAATCCTGACAGAGAGCTTACCACTGTCGTTTAAAAGAGAAGTGTGCAATCATTTGGAGATCGCGGGGATTTGAAGACCACAAATTGGAGATCGCAGGGAGAAGCCTTCTTCCTGCAGTGGACAGAAATATAGGCCGATGATGACGATAATCATCAGCTTCAACGTGGTTCCCGTCGTGCTGCTTTCGTCACACTCACGTATGCTTGCGACGCACACAAACTATACGGTTTACACGAACACTTTGGTTTATCTGGTATCGCCTTGCAGAACCCGAAGCATTGGTCGATAGCCCTGTACCTGCAAAATAATTCGCATAACATGCATCTCACGGTGCGTCGGATATGAACAATTTTAATTTTGCAGTAAATATATGCCAGTGGTATATCTTTTCTATATGGAATCACGCAATAAATAAAGTGTCGGACAACCGCACGTTTTATAGCCAGTCCAGATAGGTGTTTATGCCGATTTGCCCGCCGCGTGAATGGTCCATCGTGTTACGTTCCGCGAGAAACGTGCATGCTAAGATAATCACCAGAAGCACTTCAAATAAGTAGACAAACAACCTTATCCGAAAATGTCAATTTTCGCTGACTCAATACTTTCATTGCAGTGACATGGTTGTGTGATATGTACGTGCGAGGAGGACTTCCAGAGTACACTTTTCCACCTGAAGAGTGCGAAAATGCCTACCGTAAGGCTTGCCTGAATGGAAAATTTACACAGAACTACAGTTGGAACTGCTCTGCAGCCTCCGCAAATATTACAGGTTCTCTCTAAATGTGCGAGATAAATTACTAGCATCATTATTTGTTTATGTCCACTTGTCATTTATTTACTTCCCCGGAAAGAGCTCCACTCCTGAATGGAAGGACATACAAGTATATGTTATGCATCGGAACAAAGTCATATGTGATCTTTTATAACCGTTTCTACGCGACATTGATAGATTACAAAAACAGGGTTACCATACCATAGGGTACAAGCACCCATGTGAAGCCCTTACCGCGTTGCACTAAACTCCGACGTTGACTTGAATACATCGCGAAACTTCGGTTGGAAAGCGTTACAGAAGCAATTGTCATTGATATCAACAAGAGTTGTTGCGACCGCTACAACTGAAATATGACTGTAGGAAGAGGCAACAATTTTCAGTGTAAAAAAATTGAGAACGAGACACAAATTTTGTTTACCTTACATGAAAATTTTAAAAATTTATTTTAGGGAATTGTGGCCAGGAAAGAAATGAAAACTGTCTGCTACGTCATCATTAACATGGTGGATATTTATGAGAAAGAAGGGGCCTTTTGCCGCTATTACTACCGTTTCAATGCATCCCGTGTAGTGAGCAGAAAGGCATCATTGTAAAGTTCGTTTGCTGCTATAGGCTCTCCTCCCATTTGCTACTTGTCTTCAGTGTACCAGAGAGCAGGAAGAACGCCAACATTATACTAATCCATAAGAAGGGAGACGTTATAGAGGTGAAGAATTGTGGGCCCATTATCTTTCTTTCAGTATTGTGTGAAATATTCACCAATATAATTTGCAATATAATGAGGGCAACACTTCACTTCAGCCAACCAAGACAACAGGCTGGCTTTAGCAAGAAATATTCTACGATGGATCATATCCATATCATCAATGAGGTAATCAAGAAATCTGCGGAGTACAATCTACCTCTCTGTATGGCTTTCATAGATTGTGAAAAGGCACTTGATTCAGTAGAAATACCAGCAGTCATAGAGGCATTGCTTAGTGAAGGAGTGCAGGAGGCACACGTGAACATCTTGGCAATATCTACAAGGATTCTACAGCTACCTTGGTTCTCCACAAGAAAACAAGAAAGTTACTGTCAGGAAAGGGGTCAGGCAAGGACACACAATTTCTCCTGTGCTATTCACTGTATGCTTAGAAGTATTCAAGCTCTTAGACTGGGAAGGCTTAGGAGTGAGGATCAATGGCGAATATCTCAGTAACCTTCGGTTTGCAGATGACTTCCTACTCAATAACAATGGAGACACATTACAACATATGGTTGAGGGCCTTAACCGAGAAAGTGTAAGAGTGGGGTTGAACATTAATGTGCAGAGGACAAATATAATGTTCAATTGCCTAGCACGTGAACAAGAATTCAGGATCGCCAGTCAGCCTCTAGAGTCTGTATAGTATTTCGTTTATCTAGGTCAATCACTCACAGCGGACCCTGATCATGAGAAATTTACAGAAGAATCAAATTGGGTTGGAGTGCATACGGCAGGCATTATCAAATCCTGACATGGAGATTACCGCTGTCGTCGAAAAGCAAAGTGTACAATCATTGCATTCTACCGGTGCTAACATATAGAGCAGAAACTTGGAGGCAGACGCTTAGAGGATAATATGTTTGTACTAACTCAGTGCATAGACAATTCAGTAGCTGAGAAATGACCTTTATCGATGACATTTATAGTTATTAAAGGAGCTTATCACAACGTAGAGAGGGAATTCTTATGGCATATTTTTAAGCACGAATGCATAGATGACGATTTCGTGCAGCTGCTGAGGGAGAAATAAAGAGACAACGAAGTACAAATAGTATGGGAAGGTCGAAAAGGGAATGAAATGGTGGGAATTCACAAAGGATCGAAGCAAGGATGTCCTCTATCTCCATTGTTGTTCACGCTTTACGGTAAGGGTATATAAAGACGACTGGAAAACAGCGAATTAGGGTTTTATTTATCCTACATGCAAAAACGACAAATGGTGCAACAGAAAGTCCCGGCAGTGAAGTACGCAGACAACATTGTGCTATTAGCGGACAATAAAAAAGATTTACAGATACTTTCGAATATCTGTGGCAACGCAGCGACAAATCTAGGTATTAAGTTTGACACAGAGAAATCAGAAATTATTATCTTTAATGAAGAGACGAGTAACTAAGTGTTGTCAATTCAACAGCAAGTCATACTAGAGCACTGCGCGGGCTCGGGCTTACCCGAAAACCCGGACCCGGCCCGGCTCGTGGGCTCGGCCGGGCTGGGTAGGGCCGGCTTTTCACGGGCTCGGGCCGGGCACGGCATGTGCTTTTTGACCCGAGCCCGGGCCGGGCTCGGGTAGTTTGACATGGACCCGGGCAGGGCTCGGACTTTCTGGTGGTGTGCATGTAACGTGCAGCGAGTTATCCTCGCGCGTCTCGACTCTGAAAAACCTGTTGCCCCGGTGTAGCTGGAAGCTAGCAGTACTACACCTGCGTACTTCCCTTTTCTTCTTCCGTCACATTTTGCGCTGTTTGAACAGAATTTAAACGTCCAGAAAGACCGAAGTCGCCTCAAACCAAAGGATGCTAATGTATTCCTTACCTAAATCAATGTAATTAATGTTTTCAGCGCGGTGCAAGCGCGTTCGCGACTTGCTGATTCTTCTAAGGCGAATTGGTAAAACGATGACTGGTAAGATAAGATAATTCGTCACGCGGCTGAAATATCACACTGTGTCCATCCTTGATTGCACGCATGTTCTTACCCGGTCGCCTTTCAGCAGCGCATTACGCTGCACCATGGAGGAACAAGAAGCTTTGTTTCTCCATTTACTCTATACATGTGCTGCGCTCACGACCGGTCGTGGCTGCGCTTCTGCTATAGTGTACTAGAATACGGTTGAGTGGGACGAGCGGCTGGTGCGACGAATGCTTCGCAGTGAGGCGCCCGACGTGGAAAAATACTGTGGCGGCCGCATCAAGGTCGCGCCGTTAGGAACTGCTGGCGATATGCTTGGAAAGGGTCATTCGTACTACTTCGCGCGCTGGTATTTGCGTTCAGACAGCTCATATGGTGTTCACAATTGCATTTGACATGTATTCATGTCTTAAGAATAAATTACATTCATTCTTTTCTTTATTTTACTTTTTTAATGCCGCTCGGTGATATTTTTCGGTTTCGGGCCGGGTTGGGGCCAGTTTCGAGCGGGCTCAGGCCTAAGGTAATGAGATGGCGGGCCGAGCCTGGGAGGTAACGTATATTATTCCGGGCCCGGACCGGGCCCGGGTCTCACCATAAAACTTTTGGTCGGGCTCGGGTGGGTAGCCCAAGGTAAAAACGGGCCCGGGCCGGGCCTGGGCTGAAATACTTGGCTCATGCAGTGCTCTAAAGTATACCCATAGTCAAGCAATTTAAGTATCTCGGGCTACACATAAACGACGGAAATACTCAAGCAACCAGAAAGATAATATGGAAATAAAGGGGAAGCGGAATGCAGCAATAATGAAACACAGAGCACTGTGGGGCCACAACAACTATGAGGTGGTGCGTGGAATCTGAAAAAGTGTAATGGTGCCAGCGCTAACGTTCGCAATGCCCTTCTATGCTTAAAATAGAATATCTTGTCGGGGTTCGAATTTAACCATAGATCCGTAGGCTGGTTGGCTTTGCGAGCCCACGGTAAAACCACAAATGAGGTAGTGCGGTGGGACATGGGTTGGGCTTCTTTTGAAGTCAGAGAGCCACAGAGCAAAACTTGCTTTGAAGAAAGGCTCAGGAACATGGATGAAAATAATGGGGGGCTAAAGTGTACATGGAAAGCGTGGGCACAGAATGGAGGAAGAGGTCAAGGATGTTGACAACCAAGTACAGGATAATCGAAACGGTAAATAGACAACCAGGATTCATCAGAAAGAAAGTGAGATAAATAGAGACCGTGAATTGGATGCAAAGAATGGAAACAAAAAGGACAATGGAGATTTACAAGAATGAGAAGAAAGAAATTAGAAGGGAACATCTGTACGATAACACAAAGCTATTTGAGCGTGGAGGCGGTTGCCTAAGGACCAAAACATACCATAGCAAATATGCGGAACTAGATGATGCATGTGTGTGCTGTGGTAAAGATCCAGAGACAACTCAGCACATCCTAATGGAATGCGACGGGATTCACGCAGCGAGAACCGCTGGTAACGTACAACTTCCAGAAGCGCTTGGGTTTAAAGCGGAAGGAAACATCAACCGATCAGCCGTAGAGATCAGCGTGACACGATTAAAGTACTGGTGAAAAAAAAGCAGGGAAGATATTGATACGACGTGATCTCTTAACATCATAGGTAGCGCTACAAGGTAAATTTTGGGGGAAAAAAAGAAAAGAATAATGAGAGGTATACAGAAAAATTCTAGATAAAGAACACGCATTGTATACCTGAATAAATCAAGCAGGCTACATGACTATTTGTCGCCACCCCGTTTCAAAGGGGATGCCATTAGGTCATTATCATCATCATCACCATCATCAGCTAGCGACGCGGTAGCATAGCCGCGCCGGCCGCCTCGTTTCCGTGCTATCCAGCGGTTGGTCTCGTCACATTTTTTGTGTGTTTCCGCTCAAGACGAAAGATAAGTTTTATGAAATCACCTTAAAGACCGACCTCCGACCTCGGTCTTCTGCAGGGAAGATAATCCTCTTAGCAACCTCCTCTCCTAAACTGCGAGGAGAGCCGCATTGTGGAAACTTGAAAGGTGAAAAGGATATGGGAAAGAAGAAAGTCTGAAAAAGCGGAAAGCGCGAACTACACGTCGGCCTTTACCGAGTGTTTCTGTTGCTTAATATATCAGAAAAAAAAGGAAGTAACTGTAGTGGTAGTTCCTGTTAAAGTTAATGTGTAATAAAGTAACAGTGCCACATTTAGAAGTTCTTCTAACACAAAAGTACTCAGTTACAGTTACAAGTTACTGAAAAAATAACTAGTTACCGGTAACGTGTTACTAGTAATCAGTGACTGCCGAAGACTGCTTTCATGGTACAGCCGTCCAGAGGGAGCGCGTGGCGTAGTACGCTGCCTCCCCCCCCCCCCCCCCACTTCTTACCCTCCCCTTAGAGCCTTGTTGCACGGCGGACGCGCGCGGTCGCTTGAGCGGTGCGTATTAACCCCCCCCCCGCCCGAGCGCCTTCCTGCCCTGCCTCCAGAGCGTTGCACGCGAACGGAAGACGTGCCCTTCCTTTCCGCTTCGTTCGCTTGCGTGCGGGAGACTGAGCCGCAATCGCCGGTTTACCGTCGCACGATTTCAATCGCACTTAGCGCATACGGCGCACGGCGACAATTTTATCGCCCTTGGACTCGATGCGAAATCTGACGTCGATGGCGACGCTGAGGGCAGAAATGCGCTTTGAGAATACATATAATTGCTATCGCAATAAAGGGTACGTATGCCTCACCACAGACTTCTTGAAAAATATGTCACTATACCGTCAGTTAGAAGCCTATCATGCATATCTATTCAAGCCGTCAATCATATTGTGTATTGCAACTGGAAATTATGAATATGCCATATAAAGAAAAACTGTTGTCCGTTAGGCGAAACCTGCTAGCGGTGGAACCTTATATTTTGCAAAACTCCCAGACACGAAATCCTGTGTTGGAAAGACAGCACGCATTGCATTAGACAGCAAGATTGCCCACAGCAGCTGCATTGTTCAATACACACATTATTACCCATTATTTACCTTGAAACGCAGCACACGAGCAGCACACTTGGAAAAGCAGAAACTGAAAACATTGTTTTTAGACCAGTAAGTTTGTCACTGCTTTTGCTGCTGACAATCTAGCCAGCGTGAGGAACTTATATGAATAAACGCGTCTAAAGCAAGTGCCCCCCGGATATAATCGTTATGTATTTTGCATTGCTAATAAAAAAGCAGCACAAGTGCCATCGCAATTTTTTTACATGCATTTCCGCAATCTCATGCCACCCCATCTCTCAACAGCTTTAAAACAGCTCAGTCTTCCTACTTCAGCTATACTTACACCTGTTAGACCTAATGCTGAAGTTGTTCAACTACTGTCTAAAGCCAAGATGAATGTGTCCACAAGTTACGAAGGTAATTAAACTAGCACCAAATAAATATAATGCGGATTTTATTTGTACCTATAATATTTCGCATTACGTAGGGAACGTTTGCAGGCAGTATCTTTCCTGATCCGAAAAGATTACGAGGATGCCTCAAACACAAAAGAGGTGATGAATTTTATTGGCAAACTACTGGTCGATATTTGTTGTTCCTGTTCTATCAGTTGTGTTCGAGAGTTGACATTGCGCAAGTTTTTCAGTGAATATGATGTAATCAGTGACATTTTGTATAGCTTGACAAAATTCTTGCGAGGTAGCTATTCTTAATATCAAACATAAAATATTAAATTGAACAGATTGTGTACATTAGGTTTATTTCTCTACCACAGGATAATATTTCATTCACTGCATCACAATACATATTTACTGAACTGGAACAGTATAGTGTACGACGTATCGCACTACGATAATGCTTAACCAAGCGTTATCAGTATGTTAGTATGAATAGTGACATTTCATCTTACACAAAAATTATAATGGGCTGTCCGCAAGGATTAATTCTGGGACCTCTTTTGTTTAAAGTGTCTAATAATGACTTCTATTGCTAAAAATTAAGTATCAGAGACAGGGATAGGAGCGGAAATGGGTCGTTTGCTCAAACTGACTAGTCGAAGGAATATATCAGAATGAAGTCATTCGCTAGACAAATCAAATCAAATCAATTTTTTATTGTCCAGTTTATATTCCGGACAGTCATTTTGGGCTAAAAGCTACTTACGTAGCTTGACGTGACCCAAAAGACCAGGCAAGGCCATAGCACAGCAAACATTTTGCGCACACCTATATAATTCACATAATTCCAACTCTCGCTAGAATTCCTCGTGGACGAAAGTGCATTTTAAACAACACTACAATATCAATACTAGCTATAGAAAACAATGCAACACCAGCTGTACAACATAGCATGAGACTCAATTTACAAGGTTAACATTTGCTAAAAAAACGAAACAGGTTGTACATTATATACTCAGAACCATACACACAGGCAGAATAATACTTACATCAGATACATTACAAGCGTACAAAGTATGAGCGGAGTTCTTTCTTACTGAAATTATCAATATTTTTGTAGTTGTTCAAAGTGAATGGTAGGTTATGTATTAACGACTGATGCTTATAGAGTGTTCTGAAGTATGGAATAGACCATATCTCAGGATTTCTTGTGTTCGCAATAATGTGGCCTCGCTCTAAAGAGGGTTATTGCTTTATGTAGCTCCAAGCTAATTCTGACGAATATCGTGCACTATGTAATAAACGATAAATCTATAGGTTATCAATTCGAATAACATTATAATTAGGGAACGCTTCTCTGGTGCTTGAATAATAATCTATATTTCCAACATAGCGAATTATCTTCTGCAACATAAGAACATTATGTATGTTAGTTTTGGTGGTTGTACACCATGTTAAAGCGCAGTAATATAAGTGCGAGTTAAATAATGCATTGTAAATCTGCACTTTGGCTCTTATAGGAAGTGTACTACGGCATCGTGACACAACCCCAGTCACGGAAGAAAGCTTTTTACAGAGATAATGGACGTGCATGTCCCATGAAAGGTGTGAAGAGAAAACAACACCAAGAATTTTATGACTGTCAACAATTTCTATTTTTTGACCTTCAAAAGTGATGATATTGTTTAACTGCAATAACTTGTTCTTCGAGCGAAAAATAATTACCTTATTTTCAGTCGCATTAATTTTAATTTGGTTTAACTGAGACCAGGTGATAGCATTTGCATTTCTAGCAGTGCTTTACATTCTACTGTTAAGTTGTGCACATCATTTCCAGATAACATGACAATGCTGTCATCAGCATTATTGAATTGGGCATTAGTATCACTATTTCCAATGTCATTAATGTAGACGTTAAATAAAAGCGGTCCTGGTACGCTTCTTTGTGGAACGCCAAATCTGTTCATTAGGAAAGACGACATGTGACCGTTTACGCACACAGTCTGGAATCTGTCACTTAGATAAGATTTAAATAGAGATAAACAGATTCCACGTAATCCGTAACGCTCCAGTTTTGTAGTAAGATACTATGGCTGAGGCAGTCGAATGCCTTACTAAAGTCTATAATTAAAGCAAGCGTATAGATATTCATTTGTATGTTTTTATTATGTTTTCTTTTATTGACAGTACGGCTGTTTCTGTTGACCTGTGTTTCCTAAATTCATGTTGCGTATTAGTTATAACACCAAATTTATCAAAAAAATGACCATACGACAATGAATGATTTTCTCGAGGCCCTTCCAAAACACAGGCAACACCGAAATTGGGCTATAGTTGTTTGGATCATTAGCACTACCGGCTTTCAAAATTGCCGAAACTTTAGCGTACTTCATTTCTTTGGCAAAGACGCCTGATTGAAGCGTTAGATTGAATATGTGAGCAAGAACAGGGGAAATGGAAGTTATGCAATACTTAATGGGTCCTAATTGCAGGTTATTGATGTCTAAAGCCTTACTGTTATTTAAGGAATTAAATGTGGTACACACTTCATTTTCGTCGGTAGGCTGAAAGTAGATGCTATCCGTTATTATACTAGCATTTTTTGTTCTAGAAGTTGCCGCCAGGAGTGGATGGGCAGAAGGAATGGCAGTGTTAACGAAGTGTTGATTAAAGTAATTTGCAAGAACCTAACCACTCAATTCAGTGCAGTCATGAAGTACACTGGTTGGAACGCTGTTTCCGTGCGATGGCCAAGAACGTCATTGATTATTTCCCATGTTTTATTAGGGTTCTGCCTAGTGGCAGTTAAGAAAAGCTGCTCGTAATAAGCCCATTTAGCACGCCTAAGTTCAGAATTTAATTGGTTTCAAAAAATTTTATTTATTTTAAAAGCAGTGTAGAACGTGACTGTAAAAATGAATCATACTTGAAATTTTTACGTCTCCCGCAGGGGCGTCTGCGTCAGCAGGCGTTTGGTGTGTTGCGACACCACGAACCCGAGCACACGAGGGTTGCACCCTCCCGCGTGTAACCATGCGCGGCCTAGCCGTGTCCGGGGAAAAGAGGGTCCTGGGGGCTGAGCCGATGCCGGGTGTTCGAACCTGTATGGCCGCTCGGCGGAGGCAACACACCTCTTTGGCCTCCGCTTCACGTAGACGGCACCCCCGGACTGACCCACCCGGGGAAAATCGGCAGTCGCCTTTTCCTGTCCTTCTCTTCAATCTTCGTCTTTCTCGCGCCCTTTTAATCTTTCCTGTCTTCTTTTCTCTTCCATTTACTTCCAACATTCCTGATGACTAGGGTTAACCCTTACAAAAAATTTTAGTGTGTTTTTTTAGAAAGTCTTTTGAACCTGTTCGATAGAATTCTATTGTGTTTATTTTGACTGCTTATAGAATTTTCCTATAGAGTTCCAACAGTTATTTGGCCACCGCATTCTTATAGGAACTCTGAAGACACAATCCTATAGAACATTCCTACGGAGTTCCTTTTAAGATCCTAACGACAAATTTCTATAGAACATCTCTACGGAGTTCCTTTTAAGATCCTAAAGACAAATTTCTGTAGAACATTTCTATTGAGTTCCTTTTAAGATTGTAAAGACAAATTTCTATAAAACATCTCTATACGGAGTTCCTCTTAAGATCCTAAAGACAAATTTCTATAGAACATTTCTATTGAGTTCCTTTTAAGATTGTAAAAAAAATTTCTACAGAACGTTTCTACGGAGTTCTTTTAAAGATCCTAAAGACAAATTTCTATAGAACATTTCTATTGAGTTCCTTTCAAGATTGTAAAGACAAATTTCTTTAGAACATTTCTCTGCAGTTGCTTTACAGACCCAAAAGACAAATCTCTATAAAACCTATGTCGATATTTGTAATGTGCTTGTACTTTGCCGAGGTTCAAGAGAACTGTACTGTAGGCATTAACGATTACAGTAAATGCAGTGACAAAAATAATTGGCACTACAATCACGAAGTGATCTGTTTTAAACGTTTATTGCACTTCAGACTAGATACATGCATCATACACACTACATACATACTTCAGAACAGTCTGCATACATGCTTCAGCCTAGAACTTGCAACACACAAACTGTATCTGCCAATGCACTTCACGGATCAAGCTGGTGGTGCTCATATACGAAACAGGAAAACATTTGTGGCACACTCGACTGGAATTGACATCTGAGAAAAGCAGGCTTAACTAAGACAACAAAGCTTCGCATTAAAACTGCAGAAGGACCTGCTGTTCCAGCAGTGCACATTAAATGGTTGGGTACTAAAGCCTGAAAGTAGATTCATATCAATGTGCACAAATATATGTGCACTGCAATGTTATGCGTCAGCTCCACAAAACCACACTAAACTTATAAAACACAGCATTATCGCCTATTTTGAAGTGTAAAAAGAACACTGGCACTCCTTGTAAAAATGCAGCAAACAGTGGTACTCCTGGAGAAGTGCATCATATATTGTACAAAGCTTAATAAGCTTGAATGTTGTTATAAGGCAAATTTTGAGAACAGGCTCAATATTCCAAAATTATGCTGGGAAATACAAACATGACTGACGCATACCAATACCTAAGAAAACGATTTAGCTGAGGAGCTCCTATGCATGTGAATAGTGAAATCGTTTTTCTCGGCAACCACAGGACTGAACTTGATGTTTGTTATTTAAAACATTTTTAATTGTTGTTATTTACATTTAGACCATCAATTTTTATTAAGAATGGTTGAAAATTGCACAATTTAAAAAAAAAACTTATGTTTAGAACTATAACTCACAAAAAAAACTAGCAAGCACAATTCTGTTCTGCAAATCGGAATTGGCCTCGATCTTTAGCTAAGGATCAACTCCGATGTCCCTCCTTAAATATGTGTGAAATTCCTAAATGGTTTTGAGAAAACCACAGGGCTATTTTGAATTAAATTTGTAGCATTTGAGAAAGTTAAGGTCTAGCGGTTGTTGGAAGAATTTCAATTCAGAGCCTAAAGTAAAAATTATTGAAAATAGGCAGGTTTAAAGAGAAGTAAAAGCACGAAGTTTAATAATCCCCAACTCTGCAATAAAAACACATATCACAGTTCTGCAGACTGGATCAGCTATGTCTTAAGTCAAGGAATTTGATATATGAATTTACAGCTTGCGTGAAATATTCCAATGTATATAAGCATTTTGCACGTCCTACTCACAAATTAATGATTGTATTTTAGAGCAGTGTATGATACGTCAATTTCGCCAACTTTAGTTATGGATTAGGTGCAACTAACAGAACTGCGATATCACTGTTTTTTTAGTAAGAGTTGTTAACTTAATAGCTTTGTTTCTTGAAATTTTCGTGGATTTGTATGAAACATCACCTGAATAAAAAATGTTACATCATGCTTGTGCTATGCGAATGATGCTTTTTTGAATAACGTGTTTACTTTGATGTAATAATGCTTTCCCATTTTACCTAATTCCTTCCTCCAGGCATGTAAGGCTTTAGTGAGGTATAAACAAATAAATGTAAATTATTTAATACTTAAATAAATAAATAATGTGGTTTGTCTCTGCATTCAAGTTTTTACCACCAGCATGACCTGTATGAAGCTTTGGCTACTGCTCACATGTTGCAAGTTCATTCTTACATGATCGCCCACTACTTCACTTCCTGGTAAAGCAGCGAGGAAAGGCTAGCTTTTAACCTCGTTGGTTCCACCTGGTAGTCTGCCACGGTGAAGCCTGCAAAATACAATTGAAAATCATTTTAAAAAGGTGTAATGAGCATTTAGCCATAATGTATAGGCAGGCGCAAAGATGTAACAAATATATATATCTACAAATGTGGTATAAATATTTATATGTATATAGTTGTAGCACTACACTGTTTCATTTAAGTATTTCAGAAAAAAAATTATAACAAGAAAGTAGCAGAAGCATCTCCGTGAAGAGGGACCGTTCTCAGGCAATCACTTTTGAGAATATTTTCACTTTCCCAAGATTTTGTGACACTAGAACTAGGCCAATGCACCGACACTAGAATGCCATTGCTAGTGACAAAAATAAAGTGTCTCCAAAAGACAGCAGCCCAGTCACACATTAACGTCATCTTGTAATGACAACACATTCTAATTTTAACATATGTAAGCAAGCAGAAACACCCATGAACTAAGGCTCCTATATAGACATCGCGCTACGCATAGCAAACAAATTTTTGTAAGAAAAAGAGAATGATCTCCTGGCTTCTATTGTTCAGTGGGTGAAAAAATATTATATCTGACGGTCGCCATAGTTTGTATATGCTATGCATAATATGGCAGTATTCAATTTCTCATCTGGAGCTTGAGATTTTGAGAATCATGATAACAATGCATTTAACTGTCTGTTGCATGGGGACAAATCAGACTTTTTTGGGGTTGTTTGCAATAAAAATTTGCAATGCCAAGTTTGGACTGCCGTCCTCAATTTCGCATTGCTTTCACAGGCAGAGGAAAAAATTGGCTTTATCGCTCAACCCCTGGTCCGTATAATTTTCTCTCCTAGGCGCATGTTGAGGCACCGGCCAGTCTGCGCCATGTACATTTGACCAAATATGCATATGATCACAGAAATAGACAACACTACCCCTGACAGACACAAGCCAAATTTAATGGTATCTTTAATAAAGCAAGTCTCCCTAGCCAGGATGCCTTTCATAGTTCACTTGTAGACTGCTATGCACATGTATTTCTAGCGAAAAATAAAGCAGGCAGGATATGCATGGCAGCCCGCAAGCGAATTGGGAAAGGCCAGCCGGCAAGGGAGGCTTGCGTCGGTGAGAAATACCACCAAATTTGTCCATTATGTGTCACAGGTAGTGTACTGTATTCCTTTCACATGTGATCAAACTTACATAGGGCAAACTGGCCGGTGCCTATACATGTGCCTAAGAGATGACCAGATTTCACTCAAAAGACCAGTATGCTTGTCCAACTTGGCCATGCATTGTCACAACAGGGCATAATGTAGGATTAAGATTGTTCATCTGTGTTCACCCACACTGAAAAATTAACTAGAGAAATCAGTAAGGCATACCACATAAATAAGAAGACATGTGTGAGCGAGCTCATTAATAATGCACGAAAAAAAGATATCCTTTCTAGATGACAAGGGATCGAAATCAGTCTGCCTATTTATTACTGAAGTAACTGAGCAGAGCAAATACTGACCTTCATATTTATTTTCAGCAAAATTAAGCTAATCAAATGTGCATTTGCCAGACACAGTTGTTCTGAGAACAGGACAGAAATAACTGGGAAGATATTAATGATAAACAATGGTGTGCACGCTACGTGCTTAGACTTGTGACATATGTGGCAAACTACACTACAAATTCTTACATGCACAGGTATTTTTGCATGAGCTTGCAACACTAACGGGAAAAATACGGAAATAAATGCAACAGCATTGGAAACAGTTTTAAGACAATAAAACTAAACTAAAAAGCGATAAACATACTGTGTACTAAACAAAAATAAAATTTATGTTGCAGCCAAACAATTTATGCAGGAAAAAAAAAATGTCACAGTTTCGCCCTAAGGGCGAAGCAATGAATGCGATAGCAACACAGCAATGTCATACGAAGTAAGGTGAGCGGCTTTGGTAGCAACAACACGCAGAACTGTTGTCGACGCCATCGGCGTTTTGCGCGCGTTAGCTCAAATGCGTGCGGCGTTGGTGACTGTTGCTGGAGCCTCTGATATAAATAGGCACTTGGTGCCGCAGCTAAACGTCGCCTCCCTTCCCTCCCCCTCCCCCACGGCCTCTCGCGCGTCCGAAGAAGGCGCGTTTGCTCTACATATATGGTGATTGTAAAGGAGAAAAGAGACGCCTACTTCTGCAGCCCTTAAGCGAGCACGGCGCAGAACGCGCGTTTGTTCTCCGCCGTGCGTTCACTCCCCGTGAAAGACGCGCCCCTCGCGCCCTTTCACTCGCACATACAGCGTTCGGCGCGCGGCGACGATTTCATCTCCAAATGACGTCATACGGAACCTCACGGCGACGGCGACGGCGACGCCGACGGCATAAATCTGCTTTTGAGTGTCCATATAATTGCTATCGCAATAAAAATACTAAACATCAGGATATGTTAGGTCTAGTTTTACACAGAACATGATACTGTGTGCATAATCTTTACGCACACATGTAAGTTGAATACAGTTGCATAAATATTTATCCTCTTTAGTAAACTGCATAAACTAATGTGTCGCTAAACTGAACCATGAATGATACCAAGATCCAATGTTTTTGGAACATGTAAACTTCACACATAGCTGACATGAGCATCCAGCCTTGCTGCTGCAGGCACTCATATAGGGTCCGCATTTCTGGGGGCTCCTCCTTTTAGTGGACACTGTTGCGGGCGAAGGCCTCACCACTACAAAATGAGTTGTGTTAGCTTATAACAGTGGAACAATAAAGCTGTCATAGTCGTAAACACATGCACGGAGCACCTAAAATAGTCACGAAAACAATGTCTGCACTAGATGGCAAGAGAGCAAAAGGTCGCAATTATTGATTGTCTTGATATAATGGACCTCTTCATCAAAGTAAATTTTTGGGCACGTCGCACCTGCACATTACAATGTATTTTTAAATTTTTTAGAGAGTTGTTTTTTTATTACTTAGATTAAGCAACTTTCCCCTACCATGTTTATTTATGTGAAAGTTATGACAGCACAGCTTGGCATGAAAAGAAAGCTATACTAGTAAGTAGCAAGCTGTGATTGGCTTACATTTTTTTCCTGCTGCTCGTAAGCCTAAAACCTCGTAAGCAGAGATTACCCAGAACGTCAAAGCATTTATAAGCAAGGAAACGTCATTGAAAGAATCGGTAAAGAGGTAGGTGGATCGTTACAATGCAACTGCAGCAGAAATACGGGAGCTCACGCACAGGTGCACAAGATGATTTGCGAACGTAATCTATCTCAGCGGAAGAAAACGCTTATCAGGATTATCAATTCCGCATTGTGGCAACAAATTTGCGTAACTAAATTCTGACAACCAGTGCGCCGCAAGCATCAGCAAAGATTTCACTGTTGTCGTGGGTGTTCTATTTCCTACGTCCGCAAGGCACTCTATGCACACGATAAGCACGCACAACGCACGTGTAGTTAGCAACTACGATTGCTTACCTCTTTAACAGTACGATCAGATCGAAAAGAGCTCTCCGAGTTGCCAGTGCTGCCTCGACGATGTTGATCCAGCATACATGCCGTTGCGTAATGGACGAGCTGAGGCACGCTAATAATACGCATTATTTCATCGCGACATCCACAAAACTTTCCACGACCACCCAAGACAAAGGGAACACACTCCCAAGTAACACAGAACGTA
>NC_051162.1:66004319-66034878 GCF_013339745.2 Dermacentor silvarum
CCTTATAACGCTGGCCGAATCCCGCCTCGCCAAGAAAGTTTATTTTATTTATTTATTTATTTCCCTCGCTCTCTGTCTGTCCCTCTTTCTTTTTCTGCACCTCCTCTCCTCTTTTCACACTCTCTCCACTTCGCTCGAAACTGCGAACACCATCGACCTTAAACAGCTCCGCTGTTAAAAAATCAAGTCAGTGTTCTATTGTTATTGAAATGGCTCTGCACGTTCGACCAAGGTCATTTTCACGAGCATATCTACGATACGTCGTGATTACACAATTAAATTCGACAGTTATACCTGTTAGAGGTTTGATTAGATTTTTGATGGTGATAAGATGTCGAGACTGCAACGATACGTAGGCTTTCTCTGGACAAAGAATAAATGCTTCCATCATTTGATAATCCAACGACTTCATGCCGTAAGGCACGCCAGTCGTTGGGCGCGGCTGATTATACTGATTCATTCTGACCTCGCCCTCACCCGCAGCTTAAATATGGGAAGCTGATTGTGCTTTCAAGTACGGATATAGTGGTTACAAAAAACTGGACATGATGCAAGTAGCACCATCTGACATTTGGAAGGGCGGGAACCGCCCAGCGCCACGCCTTCTCCGCAACGCGAGCGTGTATGGCGTGTAGGCTCTCGTGCGATTGGCTCTCCGGTATGACTTCTATTACGGTGTGTTCGATCGGTGGGTTGCCTGGTTCCAATTCCTGTACGGTGAGATTCGACTTGTTGGGGATTTCAGTGCGTTTTGTTTGTACGTGGGCGTTGTACCCTTGTAGACGGACGTGTTGTGTATTTGTTTCTTGCAGTGCTATGAGGTCGGGTGGGTCTTGTTTGACAAATTATTTGACATGCCGTGGTCGGTAGGACCGACAGTTCCACTGCAATATGCGGAGAGTCGAGATCGCATTTGTCGTACTATGATTAGGAACTGCCATCTTGGGTTAGTTATATTCCCTCCCCGCACTCGCAGGTTGGTGAAACTGAGTGAGAAGTACTTCGGCCGTTTGCTCGCGCCCCCTTTCTGTCGGGCTGAATGTCATTTAGTGAGGTGCTGAGGTTCTCTTTGGTTACGTAGGTCTTCTTCACGTGGGCTATGGAATTGTTTTGCTGCGCTGCAAGCCCATCACCCTTGGCGTATAGAGTAGCAATTTTGTTTGCAATACTTGCAGCGCGAAATTTGCTATTGCTGCCTGAACGATTTTCTCAATTATGGCATGCGTGCTTTTCATGAGAATTTCTTGGAGCATTTGGAATCTTGCGTCAACTACGGATTCCACATCTGCGCTGGGAAGGCATGCTCGCGGCTGTCAAATGTTCTCTTGGACTTTCGTACATTTCTGATGCAACTTGTCAATGAGGTCCCTTTGCTCCTCGCACTTCTGTAGAAGCCTGGTTTATGTTGTCTTGCTGTTTCTGCTGTCTTTGGATCAGCCTATCGATGAGGGCCTATTGGCTTTGTAGTTGACTGCTTTGAATTTGCACCCTTATTTCGAGAGCCTGGAAGGCCGCGGTTTTGGCCGACGACATTTTTGAGCTGCTCGTGGTTTTCGATCCACTCGATCCGCTTGCCACATCCGAGTAGCTCACGCATTTGGGCGAGTGCGAGCGTGAGCGTAATCGGGAGGGCGATTGGAGTATAGATCTAGATCTACTTCGTTTGGGGGTACGGCCAGCACTGCTCAAGATGGTGGTTGGGCTTCCTAATACCGAGAATTCTTCGCCGCCAAAGCTCCATCGACTGTCTCGCTTTGAGCCTGTCTCTGCGTTGCTGTCGTATGTTGAATGGCGGTGGGTCGGGTTTCAGTGTTTTCTTGCAATCTTTGCTTAATGCTTGACGCCCTTCTCCACATAACTTACAGGCGAGTTTGCACTCATGGTCAGGTAGTTGATGGGTTTTGCCACATTTATAGCAGAAGGCTGGCAGTGGTCTTGGGCAGACATCCTGGCGGTGTCCCTTATTGCCGCAGTTCCTACAGTATTTCACCGACTTGTGGTGGGGTCGGCATCCAAAGTCGAGATTCTGGAAGCGTACGTAATAAGGAACATGCTGTCCTTGGTGAAAGATCACCTCCGCGAACGATAGCCCGAGCATACGGGCGTGGAGGACCGTGTACATATTGCTGGTGCTCGAAGACTTGCCTTGAGTTCATCGTCACTGTTACCGGGCAAGAGTCTGCTTATTAACCTCTGGATACATCATCCGGGGTTCTCGTGTTGGCTTTTACAGCGAAGAAAGTGCCGCCTAGTTGTATTCTTCTGATATGCTCGAGTTTCTTGGCGTCTTCCCAGCCGGCCGTGCTTGCAATAATCAGGTTCTCGATTCTGTGCAGTTGAACGCACACATTTTCGCCGAGGTCTTGCTGCGAGAAGCCGCTGGTTCTTCCGATTGCATGCATGATGGTGACATTGTTCCACTTTGCAAGGTCAAGGCTTGCTTGTGGACTGTATACGACCTTTTACTCGTCGACTGGTAGAGGTGGCATCTTTGGCTTTCGCTGCTGCGGTGGTGCTGGCTTTCTGGTCGTTTCTTCGTTGGTTGGGTTGCTTTCTTGCGTAGTTTTGGCCTCTTCTTCCTTCTTGCTTATTCTGCACCTCGTGATCCAGATGCTCTCACGTTCAATTATTTTTCCACTGTTGGCGTCATATTCCCAGGTAGTTTCTGCGTTCTTTACTTCAGTCGGGTCCATCCTGCATCGTAGTGTGTATCTTCCAGATATTCTCCTGGTATTTCGATTGCGTCTGCTGCTGTTTGGCTCATCTCGAAAGCTTAGTCGCTGCTTGGGCCGGCGCCCGTGGTAGCGCTCACAGGTATGTTCGAGTGGTGCGAGCACGCACCGCGCACCACGGGTGCAATGGCGCTTTCCTGAACGGGGTTGCGGCAGCCCGGTCGGCGTTGGGCTTAGCCAGGCGGGTGTGCGGCCATTGCGAAAATCGCGAAACGGCCCTGGCACTCATTCGGTGGTCGTTAGTGTCCGCCGATCCCTCTTGTGTTGCCGGTTGAGCAGTAGCAAAATTAGGTTGGTCTCTGGCCGTGATCCTGGTTGAGAGGCACGAGAAGCGAGAGCAACATGTGAAGCGCGTCTGCTCTCTACGGCCCCCCAGCCGGAATCCGTGACTGTAAAAAAAAGTGTAACCTCTGAGAATTGGCGCCCATTTTCAAGCACGAAGAATGGACCACAGTATTAAAACATTGTCATTTTCAATCAAAATTCCATTTCGAAGAAGGAGTACACATTACTGAAATCTACTGACATAATACGAACAAAGAAAAAAAAAGATGGTCAGGGACACCCGGAATAAAGAACTCTTGTGAGGATTCACCATACATGTGCTGAGCAAATAAAGAGAAAATTTTTGCGACATAGCAGGTTGTCGCTTTTATGACGTATGAATATCCCGCTAATTTGTCACTATCTAACCAAGAGTTCATTGGAAAGCTGTCTGGCGAGTAAAATGCATTCTGAAATAAAGAGTGAAAGTTTATTTGGTGTGCCCAAACGACGATCTGATTTTGAGGCATGTCGTTGTGGAGCGTCTGGATACATTTTCAACAACTAGAGTCATTTGATCAACACCACGTGCACGCTAGCCGATAGCCGATGTATTCCGCTTGATGTGAAAGAAACACTAGGCAAAAATGTGCGAGTAAAAAGAATACAAGTTAACAGTTACCGGCTCGTACATGCCCTCTGTTCAACATGATCAGTAACGCAATGTCTCTCGGTTAACAATGAGAAGCTCAAGGGCTGCGACGTGGGCTCAAACCTCACTGATAGAGGCTAAACTGATGTTTTCGTCGATAAACGGCTTCCACAAGCTCAGATCGGCACTTAATATTTGAGCATGCCCAACCGCGAGATCGCTCTAGCTGCTGTGATGTTAGAAAATGTTCGACTTGCAGTTGCTTCAGTTTATATACGACCTGGTTAGCAACCCGGAGTGGACATGAGTTGTGCCACTAGACATATTATTATAGCTCCCCATTTCGACCTGCCACATACCTAATGGGGCTGCAGAATATACAAAGCACGCGGCCGAGCACCTATAGATGCTATGGAGAAAAGCGACTTCTACACTGCCAATGTCTCTGGCCTCTACACGACAGCAGCGCTACATGCAGGCCAACAAGAAAGAACGCCTGATTTGACGTGGATGTCACAATACTTGCACTTACGTTGGCAGCGACAAGAACATAGACAAGACCTGACCACCATCGCATTCTGCTTAGCATAGGGAATATCAGTCGAACCTGCAGAAAGACTACAACATCATACACGACAAACTGGAAACGTTTCCGGAAGTTGTACCTGGATGGCACGGGTTCTTTCCTGGACAGACTAAAAATAGGAAATCAGAAGGCTATAGAGGCGACACGCACGAACTGGAAAGATCCTGCTCCAGACTTGCACATTCTGAAGCTGATAGCTTCAAGGCCTAGAGCAAAACAGCAAGCGTAACATTACCCTGAAAATGATTAATTTCGCATCACTCATAAGCGTGCAAAGGTAGCAGGCCGAAGGTACGCGAAGGATCTTCGACGTTCGCGGTGGTATCGTACATGCAGCGGACTAAACCATCGTACTAACCCTTCTCATTTATGGCGCTTAGCGTCCATGCGTCCATGCCCAGGCAAAAGAGCCCTCGCGCTCAATTGCCCTCAAACAGGGTCTATCAGAACAAGATTTTGCCACTGAACTTGTTACTCAGTTTTCCCTGTCGTCGTAAGGACTACAACAAACAACGTATCAATTGAGACGAACGGCAGAATTATAATACAACGCATATGCTTGCGCATCCGTTTGCTATTGCCGAGCTGCCCTGTACACATATACACGGATTCGCAAGTAGCCATAAGCGAACTGAGATTGACGCACAACGGCTGGCAACTGCCATTCACGAAGAAGTAACAGTTCTGTGGCACAAGGGAACTGAGCTGCACATTCATTGGACACCGAATCACGTGGGCGCCGGAGGGAATGAGCAAGCGGACGCGATCGCGCGGGAGCCAATTTACGCATCCCCCATTTTCCATGTTCCGCTTCCATGTACCCCGATCGGCAGAAGATAGCAACGCTGTCCACGCTCACGAACAGCTCCGACAACATAGAAAGCTTGCTCTATCTTAGTTCTCTGCACTGTCGCTCTACTGTATAAAAACTTTCCTTTTTCCTCCTACTTCAGCTTTCGCTAAACGTATTCAACCCGGTTGCCTATTATGAAAATGACTCAGATGAGAGAGGAAACACTCCACTCATATATATATATATATATATATATATATATATATATATATTGAAGTATTGAAACTGTGTCGCACGGCAGTAGCGCAGAATATAGATACCCATGTTTTTACGCACACTTTGTAATGCTACACATTTATAAATTGAAAAATAAAAAATTGGGTTATGTTTTGAATTGCGCTAATCAATTGTTCATGTTTTAAATTTTTTTCCTAGAATTTATTCATTAGAAGTTTATATCTCGAATCTTATAGTGAAGATATTCTGTCCTGATTTGAAAAAAAATGTGGATTTCCAGAACATGCATAAAGCACTAGCCAGAATTTATTTCATTGACAGTTGGGCTCCTGCGTTTTTTGGATGTTTGACAGCAGCTATCGAAACAACTATTCAAATTAGTAAATACAGCGTCCGGTAACCAAATGTAAAACAAGAAAATCTTTGCCGTAGGTTTACGTAGACACTAAACACGAAGTACGACTGCTAGACATGGCAAAGCACAGTTTGACAAAGCAGGAAGCAATGTATTTTACATGGATGGATATATGAGTGCTCTAGTGCCACTCTTGGTATTTAATTTTTTTACATTTTATTTGTGTTTTAATTTGCCTGGCGCTTGAGTCATGGTGCTTCCTGTAGTACTATTTGCGCTCAGATTTATTTCGCTTTTCTAAGAAAGTAATACCTTTAAAGTCGTTGGGTTCTTCATTTCCCGTGTCCGTTATATTGAGCATGATGTTATAATGAGCGTGATCCAAATACATAACCTTTAACTATTTAGGCTGTAGTTAACTTTAGGCTGAAGATAAATAATGTCTCACTGACCAGTAACTTGTTTTGCTCAATTTTTTACAACAGGACTGAGGAATATGAGGCAAATTTTAGTACCAACGTAGAGCCACCTGTTGAGATGGAATATAAGAAGTTAAAACCACTACAGAGTAAGTGTATTGTGTGTTTTTCACGAATGCTCAGAATGTTTTGTTTAATACCTCAGAACTTCAATTGTGTACAGACACCGCCAGTGTCGACAATATATAGCGCCAACAGATTTAACAGCACAATGGCGTCGGGTCTCACGCGCAGACGGTCCATTTTCCCCTCCAGTTGGTGGTGGCGTGCACTCACTGTCCTATCCATCATGAATAGGGCAAAATAGAGTGACAGGGAGAGTTAGGTGGTCGTTGTAACCTGGTGGCCGGAGTAAGGACAAAAGCGGCAGGTATTGGATCCGGAGCCACTGGCTCAAGCTGACGCCAACGAAGTCCAGAAAAATATATTGTAACTGTTTCCATCAAACTGCTTCGTGTATTGAATGACTGCTGTATCAAAAAACAGCTAATTCAGGAAGTCATCGTGGTGTTTTAGACAATACGCTGTAATGGTTTCGCGGCTAATAAGCCCAGACAATTTCGCAGGGTACAACTATTCGAAAGCCACAATATCGCTCGCACAAAGCGGTCGCGGCTCTTCCCCACCTCCGACGTCACACGTGACAGTTCGCATATAAATTTCGCCATGTAAAATAAAGTTAACCTTGATTCCAGCATATTCGTAGGGTAGGCAATTTTGTTTTCAATTTGTGATACTGCTTCCTTTACTCTAATTTTCAGTCCACCCCCTCCGCATTGACCCAAAACGAGAAATATTCCGGTGTACCCCCTGTCATGATAAACGTCTACGTTATTGCGATTTCAACAGAAACGGTGCAGCGGCACGTGGCACTGCAGAAGCAAAGGCATGTTAGGTAAAATAGGTGTAGGGAGCTGTGTTCTTATCTCACGCTTCCGATGATAATGATGTTCATTTGCATCGGCATTGAAACTACGCTAGGACAAACACTACCCTAGCCTGGGTAATTTATTCACGTTTTACTACATCTATGGCTATCTAGTTTTTTGCCTATCTAATCTCGATCTTAATTTTCGTGTGGAAGACCTCTATAACTATACTGTGCTATTACATTACTCTTGCAGCGATTCCGGTTCTATCAATCTGTTCCCTGCTTTTATTGCACCATTACTCTAATAATTTCTCACCTATGGAAACTGTTGACTAGTTAATCTTGCCATCGTACAGCAGCGAGACCCACAGTGAGGGTCTCCCTTCCCTGCGGGTCTCATGGGATCAATATATTGGCATTCCATTGCGATATGCCAAGTCGCTTCTTGGCTTCTTTGCAGCACACATATGCCTCATTCTGTGGCGCCTATTTTCTCCGTTATGTTTAGGGCTCACGTAGTCAATTTGGCCGTTGCCTGTTTAGGCGCATTCATAAAAACGCCGAGCGTATCTACTATTAAACGCGTACTATCAATTGGTGGAGGTGCGGGGTATCAAAAGACGGCGTAATGTGGTGAACGCGTCTTCGCAAGCTGTAGACCAGGCCGAGATACCTTGGCTGTCGGCAAGCAGCTGCGTTAAGGGGGCGATTATGGACGCGAAATTACGCACGAATCGGCGAAAGTACGAGCACAGGCCGATAAAGCTACGGAGTTCTTTCAGCGTAGACGGCCTGGGGAACTCGGCGACGGCGCGAAGCTTTGCAGGGTCGGGAAGGACACCGTCCTTGCTGACAACATGGCCTAAGATGGTAAGTCGGCGGGCGGCAAAGTGGCACTTCTTCAAATTAAGCTGCAATCCAGCGTCTGAAAGGCAAGTGAGCACGCTTGCGAGGCGACTCAAATGGGAGGCAAAGTCCTTCGAAAAGACTACGACGTCGTCCCGGTAGCACAGACACGTGTGCCATTTGAGGCCCCTAAGAATGTTGTCCATGAGACGTTCGAAGGTGGCAGGCGCATTACAAAGGCCGAATGGCATCACGTTAAACTCATATAAACCATCTGGGGTTACAAACGCAGTCTTGGGACGGTCAGGTTCATTCATAGGGACCTGCCAGTACCCAGATCGAAGGTCCAAAGAGGAGAACCCCGCTCCTTGAAAGCAGTCGAGGGCGTCGTCGATTCTGGGCAGCTAATAAACATCTTTTCATGTGATCTTGTTAAGGCGCCTATAATCAACGCAAAATCTAATGCTACCGTCCTTTTTCTTTACCAGCACAACTGGGAAAGCCCAAGGGCTGTGTGAGGGCTGTATTACGCCACGATGAAGCATGTCGTTGACTTGTTCATCAATGACACGGCGCTCAGCATGAGAAACTCGGTATGGACGCTGGCGCAGGGGTGCATGGGGGCCAGTGTCAATGCGGTGAACGATGGCGGATGTGCGGCCCAAGGAAGACTGCTTATGATCGAACGACATCCGAAAGCGGGCGAGCAGCTCCAAGAGTTGGGTACGCTGTGCAGGCGGTAGTGTGGAATCAATTGACGGGAGGAATGCCTCTAAGGAGGACGAATCGGTGGAGGTAGCGGGAGTAATGCTGTCGACGAGAAGGCCTATCGTATCGTCAGGCAGTTGAGTAGAGTAGGCGGAATCAATATCCTCAAGCCGGCCTATACATTAACCACGGTATAACGTGGTTGTGGAAGACAACAGATTCGTGACGTAAATGGCGCTGGAAGAGTTTTCGACCGTGAGAACTGCAAAAGGGAGGAGGAAGTTCTTGCGAGAGGTGAAGGCTTCGGAGGGCGCAAACAGGGCAGTGGAATCGGAAGCAGAGTCGCAAGAAAGTGGCACAAAAACAGAAGACAAAGGAGGGATGTCAGTGTCCGCAGCGACGACCACTCGAGAAAGTGGCTTGTCAGAAGCGGCGGCACACATCGGCGACAACTCAAGTTCGGCACGCGCACAGTCAACAACGGCATGGTTAGTAGCGAGAAAGTCCCAACCCAAAATAACGTCGTGAGAACAAGGAGAAAAAACGACAAATTCGACTGCATACAAAATGTCCTGTATGACAAGACGAGCTGTGCATGCCACTGAAGGTTGAATGTGGTGCGCGGTCGCGGTACGCAGAGAGACGTCGGAAAGCGGTATCGTTATCTTTTTTAACTTGCGGCACAGTTCTCCACTAAGCACAGACACAGCAGCACCAGTATCAACGAGTGCTTGCACTGAAACACCTTCGATATTCATGCTTATTTCGTTCGCAGGTAGAAATCGAGGCCTTGAAGTTGTCAACACGAGCGCAGTTCTTGCCTCCGGAACTGCGAGGGCTAGTTTTCCGCTTGGACTGGTGGGGGGCGACGAACCATTGGGGAAAGTGAACGGCGACGTGGTGAGGGCGACCGACGTGTGTCGTAGCCACGGCGATTCGGAGAGCAGGTGTCCATCGTTGAATGGGAGGACATCGGGCGCGGTGGCTCAGAACGAAAGTAGTCCCGATTGTCTTCGCCCGCACTAGGACGGAAGTCACGACGACGGCAGAAACGTGCGACATGGCCAGGCAGACAACAGAGTAGCAAATAGGCCTGTTGTCCGGGGTGCGCCAAGGATTAGTGCACGGCGGCGCAGGACGGCGAAAAGGTGGCGGGTTCGGGTGGACAGGCGCACGCGCAGCGAAGAAGGCATTTGCTGGTCGACCAGGAGCCGGTCTGAGCGGTATTGCTGGTGAATGTCTGCGTGCGACTTCAGCGTAGGTCGGAGGAGCGGAAACAGGCGGATGCTGGAAGGTGGTTGGTAGCGTCTCAGAAATTTGCTCCTCTATGGCCTGTCGGAGCGTCGGAGCAAGCCCCTGCGCCGAGGCCGGGACGCAGGGAACAAGGGACAATTGCCATGCCACTTCCTCTCGGACGAACTGCTGGATCTGCTGCCATAACATTGTGGTGTCAGTAGAAACGGCGCCTACAGTGAATGACGACATGTCGGCCGGGTCAGAGCTCGTGAGTCGTGCAGAAATGCGCTCTTTCCGCAACTCGTCATAGCTCTGACAGTGCTGAACCACGTCTGCGACAGTTTGGGGATTCTTTCCAATCAGCATTTGGAAAGCGTCGTCCTCAATCCCCTTCATGATGTGTCTGACTTTATCAGCTTCGGGCATAGCAGGGTTGATGCGACGGCAGAGGTCCACAATATCCTCAATGTAGGACGTGAAGTTCTCGCCGGATTGCTGGGCGCGACCGCGTAAGCGTTGTTCCGCGCGTAGCTTGCGAACAACGGGACGGACGAAGACTTCCACGAAGCTCGTTTTAAAGGATGCCCAATTGGCAATATCAGCTTCGTGGTTGAGGAGCCATAGCTGTGCAACGCCCGCCAGGTAAACGTTGACGTTGCTGAGCTTGTCACCGTCATTCCACTTATTGTGGGCGCTTACCCGCTCATACGAAGTGAGCCAGTCCTCGACGTCGTGCTCGTCGGTGCCGTTGAAAATTACAGGGTCTCGCTGTCGGGCTACGCCGGAGCAGGCGACCACCGGTGGTACGGGAGCGCCTTGTTGGGGCACGTCGTCAGGCATTGCCGAGGCTGGGGGTAGAGTCCGGGTACGGAGTTCCAGGATGAAATGGGAACCAGCACGCTCCACCAATTGATAGTACGCGTTTAATAGTAGATACGTTGGGCGTTTTTATGAATGCGCCGAAACAGGCAACGGCCAAACGGAGCGAGCCCGAGCACCAACAACAAACGTCTTATTCTTCGGCTTCTGCTGGTGCCCGTATTTGTCACTACAGGGTATCAAAAGCAAGGCGCACCACTGTTTCTTACCAAACAAATTTCCCTCCTCATTTCGTCCTGCTATTTTTTAAAATGCCCATGGCTTTTTTTATATATGTGCAACCTTTGCATTCAGTTTACCACTTTTGTTTCGTTCACTTTTTTGACGTCTACTTGCATATTTGCGCTTTGAAACACCCTGTCCATGGTTGCCAACTTATTGGTCTCTTCCTTGATTCCGTGTCCATGCTTTTAAAGAACAAACATTTGTATATTGAATCCTGTCATATATTTTCATCCATGTCCCGTGATCTTTTTTTTTTCAAGATTCTTCTGCTCTGTGCTTCTCTGATTGCACAAAAGTCCATTCCATGTCACCTTGCACGGCCCCAGTTATGGTTTCCCCGTGAGTCCCCAATGCCATTAGGCTCACTGCCCTCAGGTTATTATCCAACCCTGAGAAGATTTCTCATTTGTATACCAGAATTGCACTTTCGAACGTTAGTTAGCGCGGTACCATTGCACTTTTCAAATTCCGCGCAATATCTCGTATTTAATGTAGCGACAAAGTGCTCTATATTTTATTGTTGTTGTTTCCGCTTCCCTTTCATTTTGGATAATCTTGGTGGACGATGGAGTATGTCTTTCATTCGTTTACTTATACATCTAGGTTCTGACATTGCTTGTCAGTGGGTATGGCTTTCTGTTGAATATACACCACGTCATTACTGGTATCTTCATTAATAAGGATCATAATTCCCGATTTCTCTGTGCCTTAATTCGTCGCTGCATTGTCCCTTATATTCTCAAGTCCATCGCATTTTCCGTCAGTAGCGTTATGTCGTCATTATATCAATGTAAGTAGAAAAGAACCTAATCCGCTACATTGCAGTCATCTTTGTTTCCTTTCACATCCTCGCTTCAGTCCTCGGTGAATTTCCAATACTTCATTGCATTTTCGACATTCCCATACAATATGTACTATGTTGTCTGTATTACTCCTCGTGCCGGAGAACATCGCAGAGGAACTCCCTGTCTACATTAACTTATGCCCCATTATTATCCCACTAAACAGGCTGCTCCAACTTTCGGCGCCGAGGCGATGTGTATGCATGACACGTGTATGGATACTCGGTCAAGATGGCCGAGTATGTATGACATGGGATCAACTAAACCCAGCAATGAATAAGTTTTGTAATTGAAATTGGCACGTACCCAATGCAAAATACCCCGAGAGAGAAAAAACTTTGTTTAATGTCCTTGCTGGCGTAAAGGGAGGCGGGGGCCTGGAGACCCAGCCCCACTAGAGCCCCATTTCAACAGGCGGTGGCCAGACATTGAGGCTTGTTGGCATCGTCGGCCAGCCGGACTGCACAAAGTTGGCCCTCTGGGCATGCGCTGAGCAGCACAGCCTCCCATTGCCCGGACGTGGTGATTTTTTGTGTAGGGCTCGTGCTGTGTTTAATGGTGTGTGTCGCTGCGGGACATGCAAAGATAACGTGGTTGAGGCCGGCGCGAGCCGCTCCCCACGCTTTGCATTGTGGTGTGTAAACATCTCGGGTAAATGCGACTCTACAGCGAGGGTACGGGGAACGTGCGTAGCCGTAATAATTCCCATGATGTTGACTGATGGTTATTGAGTGACTTATCAGGAGGGGGTACTTTATTCTTGCGTTCCGGTTATGCGTGAGAATTTCATCATACGTAACTATTTTGTCTTTCGCGTGGCTGCGCCAGGAGACGACTGTCTTGTCTTCAGCCTGCTGGGCTGCGGATCGTCGGAGGGGTCACTGCTCCGATGACGGGTGACGCGTCTGGTGGACGAGTTCTCGGACAGCGTCATGATCGGCTGCGTTCCGGCAAGGCTCGAATGGCCCGCGGCCCAGAATAATTGAACGCGGCGGCAACGATATGGGGATGTGTTTGAGAGTGTGTGGTTTGCTTGCGGTGAGATGGGACCTCTGATGAAGTTGCAGATAGTCGTCTTAGAGTCGCAAATGATGCGAGAGGCCGTAGTCGTTGCGTAGGCTAAAGCGATGGAAGCTTCGCCCTCTTTGGGTTGTGTGCTGCGTATGGAGCTGGCTGTGGTAGTATTATGGTTCAGCCCCGTGACCACAGCTAGAGTGATGGCCAGTAGTTGCGGTTACTCTGCTGCGTCTGCGTAAGCTACATAGGTGGCCTCGTCGTAACGCTTGTTGAGAAGTCTCGTGGTTGGCGCGCCGTTCTGCATTGAAGGCAGGGTGCATATTGCGTGGGATGGGAGGGATGATGAACCTGTCCCGGAGGTCTGGGGCCACGTGGACCTTGGAGCCGGTCTGCGTAAGGTATTGGATGCCCACAATATGGTGCCCTGACTTTGTGAGGGCTGCTCGTAGTGTGCAATGAATCATCATCATCATCATCATCAGCCTATATTTTATGTCCACTGCAGGACGAAGGCCTCTCCCTGCGATCTCCAATTACCCCTGTCTCGCGCTAACTTATTCCAAATTGCGCCTGCAAATTTCCTAATTTCATCATCCCATATGGTTTTCTGCCGACCTCGGCTGCACTTCCCTTCTCTTGGTATCCATTCTGTAACCCTAATGGTCCACAGGTTATCCGTCATACGCATTACATGGCCTGCCCAGCTCCATTTCTTCCGCTTAATGTCAACTAGAGTATCGGCTATACCCGTTTGTTCTCTGATCCACACCCCTCTCTTCCTGTCTCTTAACGTTAGTCCTAAGAATTTTCGTTGCATCGCTCTTTGTGCGGTCGTTAACTGGTTCTCGAGCTTCTTTGTTAACCTTCAAGTTTCTGCCCCATATGTTAGCACTGGTAGAATGCAATGATTGTACACTTTTCTTTTCAACGACAGTGGTAAGCTCCCAGTCAGGATTTCGCAATGCCTCCCGTTTGCACTCCAACTCAATTTTATTCTTCTGTAAATTTCTTTCTCGTGGTCAGGGTCCCCTGTGAGTAACTGACCTATATAAACGTACTCCGTTACAGACTCTAGAGGCTGACTGGCGATCCTAAATTCTTGTTCCCTTGCCAGGCTATTGAACGATATCTTTGTCTTCTGCACATTCATCTTCAACCCAATTCCTACCTTTTCTCGATTAAGGTCCTGAATCATTTGCTGTAATTGGTCTCTATTGTTGCTGAATAGGACAATGTCATCTGCAAACCGAAGGTTGCTGAGATATTCACCGTTGATCCTCACTCCTAGGCCTTCCCAGTCTAAAATCTTGAATACTTCTTCTAAGCATGCAGTGAATAGCATTGGAGAGATTGTGTCTCCTTGCCTGACCCCTTTCTTGATAGTTAACTTTCTACTTTTCTTGTGCAATGCTCTGGGCCTCAATTCAGTGGTGTTATGTAGGCCCAATTCTGTTGGCCTCTGATTTGTCGTCGATTGAGGGGCATGCAGGTCTTTTTTGTTTGCCTTGGTTATAATGATCTTAATCATGTGTTTCTCGGCGTTGGAGAGGCATAGGAAGGTTGTGACGTACAAGATGTGGCTGATAAGAAAAACCTGTACCAACCGTATCACGTTGTCCTCTTTTATTCGTGGGTGTTTGGTGGTGATACGCGAGGTAAGCCTTGCTATTTCAGTTACTTGGCGGCTGAGGTGTTGGATAGTATGTGTGTTTTTACGGTTGTGTTGTATAGATATTCCCTGGACTCGCAGGCTGGGTATGGCATGTCCTTTGTGCTCCTGCGTAATGGGGTGCGTACGCTCCTGAGTTCACCGGTGCGTAATTGGACCTAGGATAAGTTATTCAGATTTAACGCACGAACATGAAATCACTCGTGGCTTGATGTACTCGACCGCTGTGTAGAGTTATTCTTGCAGGGTGTCTTGGATTAAGCCGTCACTGCCTCCAGCAGTCCAAAGGCTGATGTCATCCGCGTATAGGCAGTGATGTAAGCCTAGAATGGCCGACAGCTGTCCTGGGAGCCACAGCAGGGCGATGTTAAAAAGCATCGGAGAGATTACCGACTCTTGTGGTGTGCCCTTGCTTCCCAGCTGGATAACCTCCTACTGGAGCCCCCTCTTCTCAATCTGGCAGTGCGGATGGGAAGTTAGTCTTCAATGTAGCCATAGGCCTTTATATCCATGTTTAGTTAGGAGTCTGCCTTGAGAATAGCCCTGTGCCTGGCGTTATCAAGCGCTTCAGTTAGGTCTAGGCCGATTATGACCTTCGTGCCCAGTTTAGGTTCCTGCCGGGCATCAACTACTTGATGCAGAAGTTGGAGCACGGCATCGTGTGTGGACAGCCGAGGACGGAAGCCGATCATGGTCTGCGGTAACTTGTCTTCATTATCCATGTATTCTGCAAGCCGAGTAAGAACAACATCAACAACACGACTGGGACACGTGCAAGCAGAAGCTGAAGGATTTGTCCGGCCGCCCTGCTGGGCGTAGGAGCGCCGCAAACAAAGAACTAGCGACCCGCGTCCAGGACGAGCTGGCTCTGTGCCGTAAGGCCGACAGGGATATGGCCGAGTCAGATAAGGTTGGCCTTGTACTGAAGGAGATCGCTGACGATGCTTTCAACCTGCTCATTTGCAAAAATTGCGAGAATGTACAGGACATCATAAAACAATATTCTTGGCTCTGCTACCGCAAACATCAGAGACCAGCGGAGCTGTGGAAAGCCTAGTAAAGCAGCGGCAAACCACACACTTAGTTTCCTGCCACTCAGGATTTCTTCGCGATGTTCTGCGTAGTACGAATCCGATCGGCACCATTAACAAGCCTCCGGCTCTTCATTTCTTCGCGTACGCGAACTCTCGGCATCCCTCAATATAACTCGGGATGTTGTCTTTAGCGATGCTTGGTTTCAGCTTGCCTAGCTCTCGCTTCAGTCTCTCGGAAGCAACTAGTGTCCAGTTGCGTTGTCGAAACCTGCCGAGCCGCCCCCAGGGGCATCGGCTGCAGTCACGGACTCCACGCGCGTTCGGCGCGAACGCGGGGAAACGCGATCGGCGTCGGCAGCAGCTCTACACGCACTACCACTCCTCCTTCACTCCTCCTCTCCACCTCACATCCGCTATGGTGCGCGATGCTATTTCTATACTCGGCTTTCACTCTCTCTCCCCCAGCTCGGCGAAGCAATCGCACAGCTGGTATGTATGTTATATGGAGTTTTGTGTTTACGCCACGAAATTTTCCGACTGACGAGAGGTATACAGCTTCGCTGAAAAAAAAAAACTGGCTGTGTGGACAAGCCGTCACTTTATTATTTTAGGACAAGCTTAATGATGTCTTTTGCCACGAAGTATTAGCGAAACCATCGTTTTTTTCTTTAACTCACTCAGCAGTTTGGCCATTATGGACGCGTTTCTTACTGTTTTAGTTTTTATTAGTTGTTACAGTTAGCACGAGTTAAGCCGTAGGCTCGGTTTGAGTGGTGAAATACATTTTATGCGTAAGTGTCAAATAACCCATTGAGCGAAAGGCAGCTCCACTAAAGTGAAACCCGGGGAGGTGTAAAGCATGCTGTGAAGCACTGCTAATGCGCTCATACTGCCTTAAGGAATGGCTCATAACCCCTTAAATGTGGCCTCCCCACTACGGCGACAGAAGAGAAGTGAAATTCTACGATGGAATGATGAGCGGCAACACAGTCAGCTTTGGAAGACGACGACGAACCCACTCGGCACGCGCGCGGCCCGTGCCGAGCGCGAGCGGCTCTACCATGACGACGACGACAGGAGACACCGACAGCCCGAGCGCATAGGGTGCGAAGCACCCTATGCGCTCGGGCTTTCGCACCTTATGCGAAAGTGTCAACGCTTTGAGCAGCCCAAGAGCCGTTGCATTGCAACGCGGTTCGTACGTCGACGCGTCGGCTTGTCTGGAAATCTGCTGCCGCACTACACAGGACACTACACGATATTGCGTTAGCTTGGCGGTGTCAACTACGAGATCGCTCCACTATACTCGCGTGTCGCCATTAACGGTTTGCATGTGTGCCGGCTGAAACCTTACTTTGCCGCGAGTTCACTTCCTTTATAGTTGGCGTCGAGACGGCGCCTTTACAGATGGGGTCATGTTAGGTTACGGTTATGTGACCTGTTATGTTAAAGTCAGAAGACGACGACTTGGCGTGTCGAGGTGTAATCGGTCTCGTCAGTCATCTTTTTTGTGTATCGTTGCCTTTCTTGTAAATAGTGTAAAACATTTTTATATGTGACTTCTGCAACGTATCAATATGCAGCAGCAGGGGCGCTAGAGTATCGCCGTCCGCGTTTCGGAGCAGCCGACCGTTTATTCGATCTTCCCCGGGCGCGGAGTTCGACCGCAGTTTGCTTACCACTGCCTGTACTTCCACTAGGGTGATAGGGTGCCCCGGGAAACGTTATCCAGACCAGTGTAGGGCACCTCCGTTTGAGTCATATGCTCGCCGAGGTATTTGGCGGTAAGGTTCTTCAGTAGCTGCTTGTCGGTAGCCTGCGTTTGTTGAAGGAGCTTTTGTAGGTATGTATTGTGGTGTTTTTCTGCTTTGTGCGTCTAGAAGGTGCCTCAGAATTTTCCAGGTTTTGGCGAGATTGGATTGTCGTTGCATGCCACCGCATACGGTATGCCATTTCTGATTGGGTAGCTTCCGCACATCCTTCTCGATGTCCCTGTTAAGGATCCTGATGAGTTTTCGGAGCGTACGAATGAGTTTCTGGGTCTGGTAGCGTTTGCGGAACCCCGCTAGAACCTCTAATATGTGTATTTGTTTACTCTAGAGCTTCTAAATGCCTGCACCTTCCGACGCCTATTTGGTCGCCGCCTCCGCGTCAGTAAGTAGGTCACTGGTCTACGTCTCGAGGTCGGGCGCAGGCCCTTCTAAGTGGGTGTGTGCTACTCTGCGGGCCCGGAAGGCATCCCAGTCCCTGACGCTGAGCGTTCGCACTACCCGTTTACGTGGACCGGCTGTGATAAGAGTTTGGAGAATGCAGTCATCGCTGCCGAAGGTCTGGCACGTATTGTGCCATTCTGTTAAGGAGGCTAACTTGTCCAGCGTGAGATCGGGTGTGGTGTCTCTGCTGTCGCTGTTACCAATGCGTGTGGGATGGATTGGGCTCGTGACCACTGAATATTGGAGGCGTTTCATGTCCACCCAAAATTGGCAGTCTTTTTTGACGCCGGGTCGTTGAAGTCACCCACGACCACTAGAGCGAAACCTTTCGCAGCCTTATCCTGCTGAGGCAAATAGTCTGTGAAATCTCTGTTGTACTTTTGGGCGGCTCTATGTATTCACTATAAAGAGACTGACAATGCTCCTTCCGCGTGTGCGGAAATGTTTCGTTGAAAACGTGTGCGGGCCCGTGAGGGAGCAAGCCATGCTGTATTAGCACTATGTTGCGGCTCACTAGAATGACCATCATCACCCTATTATGCGTGTTTGTGGTCGATTGTAGGCCGCATACCCTCTTAGTTTTGCCTCGGTCAAGGGCTCTTGAAGTCCACTGAAGTCTGGTGGGCTGTCGGGTGTGAGAGTGCGTAAGCTTTGCTGAAGTATCGGCATTTCCTTGAGAAGCCTTGGCAGATACAGGAAGCGGTGGGTCTAGTGCTGGAAAGTGGAGGCATCATCAGGGCGGGGGTGTGCTATCTTTGCGATGGTCTCCTTGAGCCTAATGAAGTGTTCCTCTACCTCTGTCATGTGACACACCCCCGTATTCAGAAATGCAACTTCGCTTCAAGTCCGTGCTTGACTTGAGTTAAGTGACGCCTATTGTGAACACGCCAAAGCAAACGCAATGAACGTCCAGGGCATGTTCACAATAGGCGTCACTTAATTCAAGTCAAGCACGGACTTGAAGCGAAGTTGCATTTCTGAATACGGGGGACAGTCTTTTTAACCTTAGGTAATCTTGCTTGTATAATACTCGTACTGCTTTACTTAGGAAGAAAGTGTCAGCCCTTCCCCTGGGGCGGAGATGGAAGACCACCGAAGCTGTACTATGGTGTGGAATTATGTATTTCCAATTATCACTATTAAATAATGAGAAATATATATGGTCCAGTGGTTTTAACTTATTTGGTTACCACAGGGAGCAAGGCGTTATGGTCACTACGGTACACCGCTATAGGGTGTACGGCAAAGGTTGGCACGATCTTCATAGAAACACGTCACCAACGTTGCACGCGTTCGGTGCGAACGCGGGCAAAGCGCCGCCGCCGTCGACAACAGTTGTGCGCGTTGTGTGACCGACACAACTGCTGTCAAAACGCTGGCTACGTGACGAACGACTAAACGCCGTTGTCGACACTCTTTGGGGAGAGGCGGGCGAGAGCCCAGACAGTGTCGGTGGCAGAGGACGGCAGGGCTGGAGAGCCTACATGCAACGCTGTTTTAAAACAGCGTTGCATGTAGGCTCTCTAGGCAGGTCTGCGCGCATTCGCCGCAGTGGGACAGCAGGCACGCACAGGCACAGTCTAGGGTGCCTCGATGCCGTCCGTCCTCGCCCACCACCGCCTTCCACTAGGAAATCGCGTTTGCTCCCTCCGTGCGTTCGCTAGTCGTGAAAGCGAGCGTCCCTCGCCCTCGCGCGCTTTCACTCGCACACACAGCATACGGCCAGTGAGAGGTTTTTTAAGTGCGAAGCATTTCTTGGCGAACTTTGCTACTTCTACAGTATCTATTTATCTATCTATCTAGCCGCCTACGTCTTGGTGCTCTCATGGTCGTTTCGTTAACATTGTAGGTACGAAAATTGGCATGGTATATGACAGGAGTGTATGGCAAACTTAAGTGGTAGGTCATGACATAAATGTCAGCATGTCATGTAGGTCATGGTAATGACCCAGCGCAAAAAATTAACACTTAGAGACCACTGAAATGGGCTCGGACGTGGGCACTAAGGGAAGGAAACACTAAAGCATCGTCGTAGAAGTCATAGTGATGACCATGACTCAGCAAAAAGGACAATGACTCAGCGAAAAAATATTAACTCTCAAAAACCACTGGAATTGGTTCGGACGTGGGCACTAAGTGAAGGAAACACTAAAGGATGGTGGTAGAGGTCATAGTCATGAGACTCAGCAAAAATGAGCCTCGGCGAAAAAAAATAACACTCAACTGTGAGGGCTGGGCGTGATGGCTGAGGCGTGAATAACAGGGTAACACTTATTTATTAGAAAACATAGTGTCACGCGCCAAAAACCGTGACCGTCCGTGGCGGCGGTCGTAGCGAATGGGAGAGAGCCCTGCCTCGCTTGGGCTTGGCGTTGAGTCGGCGTAACAGCGCTGTAGGTGGCGCTAGTGATTAGATAGGCGGCACACGCGGGCGCTCACATCCCACCCCAGTCTGACTGACCACGTCTCGTGGTCAATTGCTTCTGCACACTGTCACACGCACGATACCACACCCACAGACATGCGCGGGAACGCTGCAACTTCACTCGAGCACAAAGTCATCGAGGTGGCTCGGTAGACTTCGAGTGCGTTGGGGCCGTTGAGGCTGTTGCTGCTCTGTAGAGGCGATAAACACCATTGAAGCGAGGTGCTATTTTCTCATTGGCAACCGGAGCCTGTCGTCTCACCCAGACCATATCACCGACGGTAAAGCTGTGAGAACGGTGGCTGCGGTCGTAGCGCTCTTTGCGTGCACCTTGGGCTGCTTCCGAATTGGCGGCTGCTTCGGAACGTTGCACTATTGTGTCGAGGATGCGCTCGGCACGGGCGGATTGCTGGTTAATCAAGGCTGGTTGTCCATCATTTCCGAGGGAGCAGCCGTTGACGCAATAGGCGTCTGTTTTCTGCGTCGTTGTCGTCGTTTTCTTTGTGGCTCCTACCGGCATCGCCGGAGTGTTGGGTGACAACACCCTGATGTCAACGTCACCACTTCGAAAAATGACCTTGGGTTCCGCGGTGTCCGTCGTCTCAGTCACATAAGTAGAACCGTAGCCCATGGCGAAGAACGTGATCAGTGCGCTGACCAGTATCAAGAAGATGATGGTGGCACACGCCACAGTTGCGAACGTGGCGAAGCTCCCTTTTGAGCATAATCGTCTCTGTGCTGGACTTCGTCAACCCGTACGCCGTCTGGCCATATGCCAGGGTGCCGTATGACGTGGGGCCGTAGGCCAAGTTTCCGTAGGCTGTTTGGTGAGCCACCGGGTCGTAGTAAGCCATGCTCACTGATTGAACTTTGGCAGAGCAACTTCTTGACCTGAGTTTGCAGGAACTGCCTGTCTTCTGCAGCGTACTGGTAGGGGCTTCGACTGTATGGCAATGTGTCATGTAGTAGGTCAATGCGGTGCTGCATGCCAATGAAATGGCCAAGATCATCATCGTGGCGAGCAAAAACAGCGTTGTGTTCAGCCAATCTACCTTTTATAACTGACCGCTGGCTGAGAGTGAGCTGGCTGCCAATTTGGGCTGGTGCAATATCGGAATAAATGCGTATGGGCACCGTGTCAGAAGGGAGGGCATCTGATGTGATAGACGTACTCGAGGGCCATGTCTGGGCTGCTAAGGCTTGCCATGGTGGCTGTTCTGACGAAGGCAAGGTATCTCGTTGCAGGCAGTCTTTGAAATTGGGTCTGGCTTGTGGAAAGAGGCTTGACCGAGCTGAGATTACAGCGTTTGCCATTCTTGGGACCAGTTTTTGGCTAGCGGTAATGGTGACGTTCGTGGCTCGATGCTGCAGCTGGGTTGGTTCTGGTGGCTCGAAGATGAGACGTGCCTGCGCTGCCGAGAACCAATCCTCACCAAGAATGAGTGGGAGTACATTATCTTCCAAAACAGCAGCTTCAACAACTCCTGTGGCTGGGCCGATGGATATCTTCAAAAATGCAGCACCAACAGGTAGCACTGTGCTTCCTCCTACCACCACGAGTGGAGGCTCGGTCCATGGGATGATCATGCTTGCAGGCACACGAGTTTTAGAGATTAATGTCACCTTGGACCCAGAGTCAGGAAACGCTTCACCCTCACCGACTCCACTGAGAGTTGCGTTGAAGAAGGGGCATTGCTGTTGTGAGCCGTCAAGCGGAACGGGTGCACTGTGCAGTGCTGGGGGCTGCTGTGTCTTGGGCATGGTTGGAGGCGCTGGTGACGATAAGCGGCTGGTGCGTGTAGGGCACTTGGATGCCAGATGACCCAAGGCATGACATTGGTAGCAGACAGCTTGAGACAGGTCTTGACCGCTACGAAAAGCTGGAGCGCCATACTGTGCCGAAATAGCTGCATAAGTAGCTTCTTGTTGCTCGGCGGGCAGCTCTGAAATGCGCGTTTTTGGTGTGGCTCCTCGGGAGGACTGTGGTGTCGATTGTTCTGAGCGAGGCTGCTGGCGCTCTGCGGGCTTAGCGGCACGAAAGGGGTGCGACGGCGGCAAAACAGAACCGGCAAATGGTGACGGGCTTGCTTTGGCGTGCAGATGTTGCGCACTCTTGTCGAGGCTGGTGCAAGTAGAAATAAACTCAGCTACCGTGGGCGGCCGGTTGGCTGCTATGGCGGCGAGGATGTGTTGTTCCCGTAAACCATGCAGCAGGTAGTCAATCTTTTGGGCCTCAGAGAGGTTAACGGGGCAACGCTCAATGATCTTCAACTTGGCAAAGGCATATTGGTGCAAGCTTTCGGATGGGGCCTGGGTTACCCTCATGACCTGCTCTTGCCACTCAATGAGGGACAATTCTGTACAAAATGTGTCCTTCAGGGCGGCACTCCACGTGGCCCAGGTGCTGTACTGGTTGCCGAACGCGAGATGCCAGTCTCGCGCCGTGCCTTTCAGCTTGCTAGCTGCGATCAGGCGTGTGGTGGCGTCGTCCCACGAGGCGAGCTGCTGTACTCGTCGTACGTCGTCAAGCCATGTATTGACACTGTGGCTTTGCGAACCAGCGAATTGCGGGATGGACGATGACAGGTCTGGCAGTGTCGTCACCATTGTTGCAGGGCGAGATAGCTGCTGGAACAGCATGGCGAGGCTCTGTAGAGTGGCTGGGTCCAGCGTCAAAGACGCCGCAGCGTTCGAGGCGGATTCATTCGTTTCAACCGGGGGGGTAGCTTCACGCTGCTGCTGAATGTCGGCTTGCAAACGCTGAACGAGCTCCTCTTTCGAACCTGTGAGGCCCAGCTGTCGGCGGGCCAATTCTTCGCGTATAAGGTCGACACCGAGGCGCAACATGGTCACCGCGTCGAGATTCTGCCACACAATTCCCGGCATGGCGTTGCGGAACGAGGCTGGGCGCACGGGAGACTAGGCGAGTGATCGCTAAGCCTAGTTGTCGACTAGGGCTAGTCAACATTCACGGCACTCTTCATATGACGGCCGTGCTTTACACAGACTAGCGGTAAAATGGCAGGAGTATCTTCAGGCGTGAGTCTTCGGCGGCGTGAGTGCGTAAGTACAATGAAGAATGCAGTTGAGAAGGCGTACTGACCGGCGTTCGACGCTGGCGTTCGAAAGGCGTTCTTGCGCTGCCGTGGCTGAATGGCTTGGCTGAGGTTAGGGGTCGACTGCGCCAGATGTGAGGGCTGGGCGTGATGGCTGAGGCGTGAAGGCTGAGGCGTGAATAACAGGGTAACACTTATTTATTAGAAAACATAGTGGCACGCGCCAAAAACCGTGACCGTCCGTGGCGGCGGTCGTAGCGAATGGGAGAGAGCCCTGCCTCGCTTGGGCTTGGCGTTGAGTCGGCGTAACAGCTCTGTAGGTGGCGCTAGTGATGAGATAGGCGGCACACGCGGCCGCTCACACAACAACCACTGAAATGGGTTCGCACGGGGGTACTAAGTGAAGGAAACACTAAAGGATGATGGTAGAAGTCATAGTCATGAGCATGACACAGCGAAAATGCCAATGGTTCAGCGAAATAAGATTAAAACTAAAAAAACACTGAAATGGGTTCGGACGCGGGCACTAAGTGAAGGAAACACTGATTCTGGTAGAAGCCATAGTCATGACGATGACTCAGCGAAAAAACATTAACACTCAAAAACCAATGGAATCGGTTCGGATGTGGTACTAAGTGAAGGAAAAGGCTAAAGGTTGATGGTCGATGTGATAGTCATGAGCATGGCATACCCTTGGCATACCGCATGGCTTAGCCCTGAAGGTCTTTTAGGTGTAGCTAAAGGAACTCTTGAGTACTCATGACAGGAATGTCATGACATGCGTGTCATGCAGGTGATGAAAGCGCCGCCTACGTCTTGGCGCTCTCATGGGGCGCTATAACGTGAAATGATTCCAAATGTTTTTGATTCCAAACTCCTGACGTCCAATTTACGTAACCACCGGCGCAAGCATCGGGCGGTGAGCCACACTGTTGTCTGAACAACCCAATCAAACACTCTCCTCGTTTATAGGAGGTCAGCTTTCTTCGCTTTCAAAACCAATAACATTGTCTACACTAAGCCGTTTTTCTTATCTAATTGGCTCACAAGAGGCGAGCAGCATGCTCTAGTGGAGAGGGTTTCGATGGGGCCGAGCCAGCACAGAGAAAATAGATAACCGCTTGAAGAGGGTGGTGCCGGCTTCTCCGATTCGTCCGCTTTGCCTTACTTAGCTTGCGGTGGCTCGTTGAAAATCGCGGCGGCGCGCAACGGAAGGATAATAATGCCACTAAAACGGATCCTCAGCAAAGAAGAGTTGCCAGAGCGATGTCGTATGCATGCCGAAAGGGCTTGATAACATTTTACTGCCACGCAAAAAGGTTTATCATGCGCAGATAAATACATGCTCACCGGCAGGTGCGAGTAGCGATGACTTGAGCGATCGGCGGGCAACCATCTTCAATTCCTTTCGGAACGGGGCAGTCTGTGGCTATTCAGAAAAATTTTCAGTTTTTTTTCGGCATATTAATGCATTTTTCCCCGTACACGTCACTTTGACGTGGTGAGTTCTCGCGGTTTTGTGACGTCGCATGACAGACAGGCGAAGTGGGCGTAGCCAGAAAACATTGGACCAATAGCATAGGGCTAATAGTGAAAAGGCGTCGAACCAGGAAATATTTTCTTTTGTGCGGTTTAATCATGCATAATCAGTGTGTGCACGTTATATCAAAGGGGGAGCTATCGCGGTTTTCGTCACGTCGTGTGACAGACAGGCGAAGTTGGGAGTGGCCCGAAAATGTTTTGACCAATTGTGGAGGCTGATTGCAGAAATTGGAATCAAAACAGTTTGGAATCATTTTACGTTATAGCGCCCATGGTCGTTTGGTTACCTTGGTAGGTTCCCCGCACACTTCTTCACATAACATCGATTCCCACAGTGCGTGGGATTTGCCGGCTTTTTCTATTGCTGGACGCGACGATCGAAAGGTGAGCCTTAACAGCTTCCCTGGAAAAAGATGCAGTGCATCTGGGGATTATCAGCAGGCCGAGAACCTTCCAAGAACTAGGAAATATAACATGCCTACTACTGTACTTATAAGGCGCCGATTTTAATGTTGATCTGTTTTATTGCAATGGTTGCAATTGTATGGACACTCCAAGCGCATATTTGCCGTCGCCGTCGTAGTGACTGTCCGTATAAATTCCAGTGGACATCAAATCGTCGCCACGCGACGCGCGTTGTGTGTGCGAGTGAAAGCGTGCGAGGGTGAGCCGGCAACCGCATGTTAATCTCGCGCACGCGAGAGCCGAAGGCGGCCGGAAGCGCACGGTCTTCGTTGGCGCGCGAGGCCCTGGGGGAGGAGATGGAGACGGGAGGAGGGGGGAGGGGGCGTTCTGCTTACGCAGCCGCTGCTCACGGCGCTATCTTGAAAGCGATCTGGTACGCGGGAGCCTCATCTTCAAATCGATATGCGACAGGCCAAAGTGCCTTCGCCGAGTGCTGGTAGCTTCGTATGTGCTGCGCTTTCGACGTTTAGTTCGCGTTGAAGCGAGAGCCAGTGTCAAGGTCAATTTGCTCGCTGCCGCTGGCGCGATTTCTCACCCCAGCGGTTTGACCTGCTCCCGCGGTCATCGAGCAAGATGTGTTCCTGTTTACCTGTGCACGCGTGACACCGTGCTGGTTTATTTAGTTAGCAAGCGAATATTTACGACTGTATACGGCCGATAAAACTACTATCCATATTTCGTATAGCTGCCTACTAATTTGCTATCGCAATCGATACTTCGCTTTCGGGCGCAACTGCGACCTTTTTTTATAGAAAGGCATTTCTTAGAAGTCATCCCCATTTTACAACCCCCCTCCGCGTCCATCCCCGATATGTGCCTTTGCAAGCCCCGCGGTTATAAAGGTATGTTTTCAACGTTATTCAACGCACTTGCAAATGCATTTGGCGTATTTCTACACACATAGGCTCTAAAACCAGACTATAGCCAGAAAAGCTGAGTTAGGTGTTTTATTTTATAGAGATGCAGGACAATGAAGGACACTTATTTGGAAATTTGCTTTTATTGCAGGAATGGAGAACAAACTTTTTTCTTTGAAAGGCTTGCTGTAAGCAATGATTTGAATCATGTCCTGTAGTAGGATATATTTAAAAAATACCGTCAGTTAACCTAATTGCACCATTGTCCACAGCGTCCTCTAACGATCCACTGAGCAGCACAACAATAAAAACGGCTATTTGATGTTCGACTATGTCAAGGAAGCGATAGGCATAAAAATTCTTAAGCTTATAATTTCTTATGGCCATTGGAGCAATGCCGCATCACATGGAACCTGGGATGGAACGCTACTTACTGCTCAGGGAGCCATGGTTTTGCCCAAGATACGGCCTGTGATAAATGGGCTCGCATTCTTATTAGTCCGCGGTGAATAATTCCGCTGGCTGCGGTGAAAAAATTGGTCCGGAAACGTTCAGCGCACACAGGACCTTTTCAGCGCATGTAGCCGTGGTCGAATTAGATTTCTCGCCGTTCCAGACGCTGTATTTTCCAGTGTAAACGGGCCTTCAGTATTTCGCATGTTTGTCTCCGAAATCTGCACAGCACATCTTCTTGTAGTGCAACGTCTCGTCTCACCGGCTCTCCTAAGCTTCGCCTACACTGCTTGCTACAGTGTGCGATATGTTCATAAATTGTGTTGCTTGGAACTGGTTTACATATTGGCTCAATATGATGAATTATTGAATTTTAGTTTAGAATGAACATTTTCCTCTATTGGTTCCTAAAAAGTACAACGCGGGAATTGATTTATCTGCATGCTCTATTTGTGCGTTCAATTAGCAAGCGAAAGGAAAAATTGTCATCCACCCGAATCTAGCACGAGGCTACAAAGGAAACCGAATATATATAAAGCCGGTTTTCTTCCTAGATTTGAGGTAGATTAGGGTCGATGACAATTTATCGTGTCAGCAACCTTATTGCATCTCGCGAAATTCCACAGAACGGATTTGCCACGGTTACTTTGCATAGACAAGTATAAACGTATGTTTATTCAAATAGATTATGTGCTTGTGTTAAGTTGCCCGAAATTGTGCTTCGCCCAACCAAACTTGTACCTTCTGCGAAATTCCTTCGAGGCAGTGTGGGCGTTATGTAAATAAATAATTATCATTTATCTCGTACGGTAGAACAAATAAAGTAAAATATATGCGGCAACAATCCGTTTTGTGTTTTCATAATACTCGTGAAATACATACCACGAAGAGGAAAAGTGTCGTTCCGAATTAAAAATTATATTGTTGTAGTATAGCTGATGAGATAATTATAACTGTCTTTCGTATGAAGGCTATCGTTGAATAGATGAAAATAAACAATATTGAGGTTGTAAAAATAAAGCGAGAAAAGTTTGCTAGGACTGCTATGAACGCCACAGTAAGCAACCAAACACGGGGAAACATGACGTGATGTCATTTTCTGCTTGTACATGTTAAATCCAATGACGCCGTGACATTGACAGCCTCCTCGATTATTACGTAGGGCTAAAATTTACATTCGGTCGTCTTGTTTTTCCCGCGGTAGAAAAAATACGAATAGCTTTTGACCTCGTATCCCATGGCTGGCACATTGCACTGCACGGAACTGCGCGGTCACCCATGAAAGGTTTATCAGTAACTTCACGTGCAATCTTCATGAGTGTATTTTTTGTAGTGACATAATTAAGATAATGAATGGGTTTAGGTCCGACTTTAATAGATGGCGCTTGTTGTTTGGAACATTCCATGTTGTATTTTCATTTTTTTTTCGGATTTTACAGCCACTGGAGACAGAACATTCATGAAGCTGAACTATACTACGCCAGGAACATACAACTGCAGTGTTTTTATTGTAACTGTTCTAGATCGAACCGGTGAGTACGTTTTTCGTGGCAGTACATGTCGACAGAAATGAATGTTTTCTTTTATTTTTCAAATTGTTTCATTTGTTAATTATATAAAACTCGTGCACACGTATGACAACCCAGTTTCCAGCTCTTGTACATGACCAATAGTTGTATGATAACTCGTTTAACCAGTGCCTAAGCTTTACGTGTACGTGAAGAATAAAAGATATGTAACGGTATACTTAGTATTCCCCGTTAATATACGCGTAGACATGACAGCGATCAAGCACATTAGGTTGTAACAGGCCTCATTGAAATTCCCGCGCACTCAGTGTTTTACGAATAATTCGGAAATAAACCACCTTGAGCACACCTACAGCACGCCGATAGCTGATTTGTTATAACGATCTGCTATGAAGTATATGGCCACGAATTAGATTACCAACCGCGGTGGGCACAATCAGATTGTGTAGCAATTAAGAAATACACTCTTGTACCTAAATTTAGGTGCGTTGTAATGAGCCTCAGGTGAACTGAACTTTTCCGGAGCTACGACAGCGATGTCCCCCACAGCCAATGGGTTTATTTCAGACGTTACACACCAGTCGTTATTTTTACGGCCAGCAATGATATTTCAAAGCTTGGCACCACCCAAATATCAATCCTGCCGAGATGTATTCCAGGAGACAGACTCAGGTTTGAAAACTATATTGTCGAGAAAGGCAATAAAAGGATCTAAAAATTCGAAAGATGTTTTTCACGCCCCAAGAAAGCAGCGTGGCTTTCTTCTGAACTATTACCTTCAGGAGTTTTGAATTAGCTTGCCGAAGGTAGATTGTTGAACAAACAGTTCAGCTGTGAAACGAATCATCTCAATGATTTATTTCAAGGTCATGGCGGCGAAACATCGCCGACCAGTTCGAGTATCATTCCTGCTTCTCTGTATCACGTTCCTAGGCATGCTGCTCAGGGATTGTTTGCGCAGAAAACAGATTACGCAGTGTATCTCCTGGCGATGAGCTCAGGTTCCCATTTGTCACTAGCGCTGTTCACAGGACGCGGACAGTACCCTATAAACTTTTGACATTTTGTCATTTTTGTTATTTTATGCCCTGTCTCTTCATATTTGCCCATTGTTGCCAATAAATCTATTCGCGGATGACTAACCCGCAATAGTTCGCAAACGCATTTTTTATTCCTGTCGACTTCGTGCTTGTCGTGAATTGCTCTCATTAATTGGAGCGCAAACCAAAGCTGGAAAAATATTGCGCGTCCTGTAAAGAATATAACTCCTTTTTTTGATTGGGCAAGAAGTACATCTCTTCCGTTTTATTTTGCTCAGAGCAGAATAATCAAGCCGCCACCTTACCGATTCGTTCCATTACGCACCAAAACGACTGATGTTGACCAAGAACTTGAAATAGGTGTATTCTGCTGCGTTGCAGCAGGTTGTCAACGTGTGTTGATAATATCGCGTGCTTCGCAAGTTATATATCATTGTCGGCGGCACACGTTTGAAGTTCGATGTGTGTGTAAACAGCTAGTCACGTCAGAAGTCTGCCGAAGAAAAAGAGAAAGCACGTCATAGGCGGATTTATGTTTGGAAAAGAATGTGATGCACTACTTTGTTGTTGTTTTTGCTGGGGGGGGGGGGATGAAATCCGAGCTGACGGCACTGTGCAATGTAGAACCAAGGACACCATTTCATCTGCACCATCAGCACGTTATTTTACTAGACAAACAGCTTTACCGCGACGCAAACAAATACTGCGCTCATGTGTGTTAGGCGTGTTAGTATTTGATCTCGAAAATAATTTTAGAGCCAGCAGGCAAGGTCATTTAGCCAATGTAGACACCACGTTGGGCTATCTACAACAGTTTATTCACTGCAATATACATACCTTGATATACCCTACAGAACAGGGGCAACAGCGCAACTTTTCAAAATATTTCGTCTGAAGAGGTCGCAATTCATTTAGCGAAATCAGAGACGTAGTGCTAGCACAGCTTTCACAATTAAGCCCGATAGCTTGCCCTTCTATATTTTAACCCACATTCTTTGCTCTCTGCGTGGCAAGGGTAATGCAATCAATATACAAAGGGGCATGGCCGTACCCATGTGCCAGGGCGTTTGCGTCAGCAGGCGTTTTGTATGTTGCGACACCATGTATCGAGCACAAGGGGTTCGGACCCTCCCGCACTTATGGTTCCTTGGTGGAGGCACTACCCAAAGGAGAGTGTTGCCTCCGCCAAGGTCTTGGCTTCACGTAGACGGCATTTCCGGGCTGACCCATCTGGGAGAAATTGGTAGTTCCTGCACTGCTCTCCTGTCTTCGTCTTTCTCTCCATTTCAATATTTCCTGTCATTCCCTTGTTTCTTTTCCTGCCGATTTTCCGGGCAGCTTGTGTGACATAACCTCCCTTGACTATTTTTAGTTATACCAAATATTAGTTATAGTAGTGGCGTACAGCTGCCATTTGCAGGGCCTGTCTTTTCCAGGAATTGGAACGTCGTCTGGTTGGGCTGCATTGTAAGTGGATGGCGCCGGTGCCGGAAATTCATCTATACCTATGAAAGTTATTTTACAATACTCTCTGATGGCCCTGCCAGAAAAAAG
>NC_051162.1:66034978-66068620 GCF_013339745.2 Dermacentor silvarum
GAATGTGTCCAAGTTTATGCAGCCGATAAAACTACTATCCCTACTTCGAATAGCTCTCTACTAATTTGCTATCGCAATTGATGCTTCATCTTTCGGGCGAAACTGCGACATTTTTTTTTTACTGAACGACCGCTCACTCGCTCTTTAAAAAAGAGCCGCTCACAAGATCCGGTTCGCTCCTGAGCGACCCATCTCTAGTTGCTGCCGCTGTGAAGCTCCGATGCCGGTGCGAGCGAAGCAGACGATGAGGCGCCGGGATCATTCATAGTGGAGTTTCTTGCCCGGAGAGTTTTTTCCGTGCGACACGTGCGGCTCGCGCGCGGATAAACGAAAATGGCGGAACGACACTTTCCTATGCGGGATGGCGAAGGCGCTCATGTCCTTAAAAACAAATTGAAAGCTCCAATTACGTGGTGCATAACCAAGGCAAAACGAATAATAATGCTAAAATTTGTAAAGTGAGCCAGTTACGACGATTTTATTAACGTGGTTTTCTTCGCAGCTGTAGCTATCTGGGAACGAGAGTACTCCATCCAGCCGTAATTGTCATTGCCGAACTCCCTTCGCGTAAAGGGTCCATTAAACTCCCTTGGCGAAAGGGAAACCGTGTGACACCGAGCGCATCTCCTTCGAGATAAAGACGACGGAGTTCAAATGAGTTTGCGAGTGCCCGTGTGACAGGGGTGTTAGTCGTCCTCATAACAGATGAGTGTATTCCTCTGTACTGCTGGGTAAAAGAGACGATGACGTTAGGAATTCCGGCCTGGATCAGCCGGAATTCCTAACGCTTGATGACGAGTGAGTGAATATCCCTGTATAATGATGCCCAGGGCTTGAATGGCGTGTAGGCTCAGAAGAGAAGTGCCCTGGACCGTGACGTGTAATGTACTCTTTGCGCTCTAATTCCGTATTTAACCACCACGGAGAAGTGTCCTGAGTGCGTTATTTCTTGCTGTGAGTAGTTCTTTTATTGGATGCTTAAAGCAGATAATGAAAAAACCTTTGAAGTGCTCCTGGTGCATGATGTTGCAATCAGGGAAACTGTAGCTGCTTCACCAACGAGCAACTTGAGCGGGGTGCTTGTATCGATCACTTCGGCGTAAGTAATTGCCGAGCAGAGACTCGGTGCCTGTATTGTCCGCACAAAAGAGAATGAAGTAACTAAGTGTCTTTCAGCAGACGAAGAAATGAGCAGTGCTTTTACAGCAGACGCTTGCCTATTGTTCTCCGTTCTTCGAACGGCAGACTGACGCGTAATGACCCACTTAAACCGCTGTCACACGTTCACTTCCAATCGCGATCGCGCCAGATCCGGATTGAGCTTGATCCGGATTCACTGTTGCTACACAGTCATTTTCGGTCGCGATCTTTCTGAATAGAGATACAGACAATCGCAATTCGTGAATCGCGGTCAAGCCTCTTGAGCGTGATCACAGGCTGACGTCTGCGCCTTCTCGCACACTATTCTGAAAACACTAAAAACAAAAGAAAAATTGAAGGCAGCTCAATAGAAAACGTTTACAAACTTTTATCAGCCATAGCAAGCAGTAAAATTGAAATATCGTCCAAATTTACCCTTAATTTGCGAATCTGAATTCCTAACCAAAGCATGCAGTTCTGAGAGTTGTAGACGATCAGCAGACGATTATGGCTTGATCTGGACCGTTGGACCAGGTAGTAGTGACCACTGTTCATCACGATCGAGAAATATGATCCTGGTCAGTCCTGATCGTGATCAGATGCGTACGTGTGACACCGGTATTACATGGGCGGCACGTAATACCGGGCAGCTCAGATAGGATGCTATGTGCTAAGCTGATCCACATCGGTAGCAGTAGACTGAGCGTCTTGACTTGCCCTTTCAACTCCTTGCCGAGCGCCCTGTTGGCCACGCAGGGACTAGGAAGGAACAGCCTCACGACCGCCATGTTGCGTACTCGGGGAAGGAACGCAACGGTTGGAGACATAATGTTGCCGCTGCGTAGAACACGATGTACCGGGGAACTACTGAAAACTTCAATTTCCTTGTGGCCTTGCTCCATGCTTCGTCCCATGTGCTCTGCTTTTTAAGCATTAATGAAGGTCCCTCGTAGAAAAGTCGTTTTAGAATTTTCGTTGATGTGACACCTAGAAGAATTTTGTCGCGCAGCGACTCGTCATGCCTTGCTCGGAACGCGCAGGGCGGAGCTAACCGAAGAAAAGCAGTAAGCAAGTCTTGAAATGTTTCTCCCGCTTGTTGTATGCAGTCCCTGAAGATTATGCGATGAGCCACACAATTGGATCCATGTTCGTAGTGCTTGTCGAAGACTTGAATGATGTGTTGGACCTGGCTGGTTGCGAGGTCCGCTTGCGACCACAAGTTATAGAACAGACGCTGACCCGCGAACATCAAATTAGCCAACAAAACCGTTGTTTTTCCACTCTTCCGTAAATCTCGCCTCCCGTCACCAGGGGAAATGTCTGGAACGAGCGCTAGCCACTACGTTTGTCAGGGTATTGCAGGTGCACCAGGTGAAGCAAGAAATGGCGGTGGCGGTGGCGTGAACCCCATAGCGGGAGCAGTGGTGGAGAAGGCTGGTGTCAGAGTCCAACCCTTGCCATCCTCGTCGCCAATGTAGTGTGGGGCGTTGGCACGACACCGGCTGAGGGGGAGCTCTATGGAGCGGGGCCTTACGGCAGGGGCGCGGAGCGCCGCAAATAGCACAACGGCCTACTTATTCGAGGACCAGCCAAGAACTGAGAGCTTTATTCAACCAGGGGCGCGATCGGAGATCTTTGTTGGTTTCGCGTATTGTTCAGTTACTGCAACGTCGGCACGCGCCGAACTCCCCGGACTACAAACATCCGGGGAGAGCGTCGTTTTGGTGATGGCTTCGCATGGCACGTCTCGTGGATTGGATTGGGTCCGAACGGCGGCTGCGGCTACGGAATCTTTTACCGTTTGCCGAGTGTCTGCTCTCTCCCTCCCGTTCTCAAAAATTTTGCATACTGCCACTTTGTGACGTCGCAGCAACTGAACAGAACACGAAACGAATAAAGATCGATCGCGCCCCAGCAGAGAGGAAAGGGTACTCTGCGCCAACAGACCTGCCCAAATGTTATACAACATTTAGCGCGGGGTGGCACTAGTGATCAGACACTTTGAAAACGAAACTGACAATACAACAGCCGTTTGTGAATGACAAGGTCACTGAAAATTATCTGCCTCGCCCTCTCACTTTTAGAGTTCTCGGACATCGTGCTAGGTGTTGAGAATTTTCACAGCCGTGGTCGGTCCACAGAATCAACACTAGTTCTTTCTATCACACTAGTGGCACAAGTGCACATACGAAGCTACCACAATGACACTGATGACATACACATTTTCTGTCAAACGCACGAAACTTGACCACCAAACACGGTGGAAGAAAATGACTGGGAAAGAGCGCCACGTTATCATTTTGAAGTATTCATAAAGATATACAGGGCCGGTATAACGTAAAACTATCCCAGTCTGTTTTTATTCCAAATTGGCCATTAGCCCTCCGTGATAGGTCAAATCGGCTCCAGCTCTGCCCATATGGGCGGCATGGGCAGAGCTGGAGCAGATTTGACCTATCACGGAGGGCTAATGGCCGATTTGGAATAAAAACAGACTGGGATAGTTTTACGTTATACCGGCCCAGGAAAGGTACATGTGAAATAGGCTCATAGCACCTGGTGCGCAAACGGTGATTTCTAGCCGCTGAGTCCGCGGAGCCTATGGGACAGAGTCGGAGAAGACCTGTCGAGAGCCAATTCTGACGAGGACAACACTAACAGCAATGGCGTACCAAACAGTATATTGAAATAGTCAGGTAACCATTGGGGGCCTGATTTTTTCCCCGAGAGTAATCGCGCAGAAAGGCCCCGGAGAGAAAATGGGGCGAGGTCACAGGGGGCTGGCTAGCCGAGGCTAGCTGCCTGGCGTCTTGCGTCCTTCTAGTTTTCTTGCGATAGCAATTATATGAACAATCCAGGTGCAATTCCGTCATCCTCGCCCCCATGGATGTCACCGCGATGTTCCGTATAAATACATGTGCGAAAACACCATGGCCGCGCGCCGTATGCTGTAGGTGCGAGTGAAAGCGTGCGAGGGTGAGCAGACAATGGCAGCGTGATCTCGCGCGCGCGAGGAAGGAAGCCGGGGAGGAAGCGCGCCCTCTTCCACCGCGTGGTGCCTTGCTTACAGTTCTACTCCGGCGGCGGCAGCGCATGGCGCGGTTGATCGCGGCCAGGCGGGCCCTATATAGAAAGCCATCTGCGATGAGTGCAGAGTCTACGTGTGTCGATGGCTCATAGCTTCGTGTGCGCTGAGTAGTCGCCGCTTAGTTCGCGGTGAAGCGAGCGGCAGCACGAACGTCACTTCGTTCAGCGCTGCAGCCATGCTTCCTCACGCCAGCGTTTTGACAGCGAGTGCCCGCATCTTATTAAGGGAAATGTGCTTGCTTGTTTGCTTGAGCACGTGTGACAACATGCTTGTTCATTTATTTAGTAAGCGATGGTCACCAGTTTCCACGACTGATAAAACTACTAATTTCCTATCGTGATCAATAATTTACCTTTCGTGAAAAACTGCGACTTTTTTTTCTACTTCCTCCATGGCACCAGAATTCCCCTGGGAAAACTACATAGTTGGCGTTCAATCGAACTAAGATGAACGAGACCACGACGCCTTTTATATCAGTGGCTGGTTCCACACACAAGGAAGTCGTGATGTTGTAGCTGGGCAGGATGCTGAGGAGCATTCAGAGCTTTTTAAGTAGCAGTTATATCTGAAATGTGGGGCATTTCGCGCACAGCTTGATTACATTTATTTCAAGCCGATCACCCCCCGTTTTGGCTGAACTCCATGCTCAGAATTACGTCCCCCGAGCAGTGCTGCTGAGTAGCGAAGGTCACAGGCTACGCATGGTTCGGAACCGTACGCCGGGCTATGTATATAGCAGTTGGGGTAAATAGGTGGCCTCCAGCTGTCTTGCTTTCAAGGCTTTCACAGAGTGCTTTCACACAGTCGTTACTTTTTTCAACTTGACTGCGAAGGGTCGACTGAAGAGAAGAGTAGTCGGCTGCTGTGTCCACGAAAGCAGGGACCCTGTCTACCTTGTCGTTCGAGGTGAGCTGCTATTGGTCGTGGCGTCCGATCTCATCTCCGTCGTATTTTCCCCCTGGCTAGGTGGCGTCGTCAGGCAGTCGCACAGCCAGGAATTTTTCTCAGGCGATGAGAGAAGTGCGGGGGGCGAAAGGATTGCACTTACTGGAGGAGAGGGGTACGTGCAGACGGGTGTACCCGCACGCTGTTTTAAGCTACTTATTCATAATACGCAGGATCGTTTTGTTTAGGGGAGGGGGGAGACAGGTGCCACGTGTGCCTCCTCCACCCTGGCTACGTCGCTGTCGTTAAGCCTTCGTTGCGCACCGCTAATGTCGGATGAAGCCTTCGTCGGCGTGGTTGCGTGTCGGCTATATGTGGTCGTGATGGTTCTTACATCGTTGTCGTTGGTGGCAAAGGACCTTTGGCATTTATAAGAACAGCACCTGCACTCCTATTGTTTGCTGCTTCAGTTCTCCAAACGAAGGCTAGGATATAGATACGGGCTAACGGTAGCCATTCTTAGATAAGGGATATCGGTGCTACTTGCGTACCTGCGTTGTTTGCGAACGGTAGTGTCGTTGGAGTATTCTCTAAGTTACTACTAGATAATTGGTGATGTCAGGTGGCATTCTGTATTTCTGTGGACGCCGAATCATCACTGAAAGCCCTGTTCTGTCGATATCTGTTGGTACGATAGACAAGTTCCCCTAATGCTCACTGATCCCTAAACGGGCGGTGCACGTAAGTGTGATGAACGCCTGTGTTTAGCTTACGATAGTTTGAATGTTCAACAGAAACAAGGAAGATGGGGCGTTTTAGAACGCCTGCAGAAGAGAGATGATTCTGATTAGCCATATTTGATGTTATCTGTAGGCCCTTCGCATCATTATCATCATCAGCCTATCCTTATGTCCACTTCAGGGCGAAGGCCTCTCCCTGTGGACTTTAATTACCCCTGTCTTGCTCTAGCTGATTCCAGTTTCCATCGGCAAATTTCCTAATTTCATCACCCCACCCAGTTTCCTGCCGTCCTCGACTGCACTTACCTTTGCTTGGCCCCAATTCTGTAAATCTAATGGTTCATCGGTTATCTACCCTACGCTTTACATTACCAGCCCAGCTCTAATTCTTTCTCTTAATGTCAACTAGAATGTCTGCTATCCCCGTTTGCTCTGTAATCCACACCGCTCTCTTCCTGTCGCTTAACGTTGGGCCTAACATTTTTCGTTCCATCACTCTTTGTGCGGTCCTTAACTTGTTCTCGAGCTTCTTTGTTAACCTCCAAGTTTCTGCTCCATATGTTAGAACACGTAAAATGCAATGATTGTACACGTTTCTTTTCAATGACAGTGGTGAGCTTTCAGTCAGGATTTGGCAATGCCTTCCGTATGCACTCCAGCTCAATATTATTCTTCTGTAAATTTCCTTCTCATTATCAGGGTCCCCTGTGCGTAATTGACCTAGATAACCGTACTCCTTTACAGACTCAAGAGCCTCACTGGCGTTCCCTAATTCTTATTCTGTTGCAAGGCTGTTGACTATTAACTTTGTCTTTTGCATGTTAATGTTCAGCCACACTCTTACACTTTCTCGGTTAAGGTCCTCAATCACTTGCTGTAGTTCATCCCCAGTGTTGCTGAACAGAACAATGTCATCTGCACACCAAAGGCTGCTGAGATATTCGTCGTTGATCCTCACTCCTAAGCCTTCCCCGTCTATGAGCTTGAATACTTCTTCTAAGCATGCACTCAATAGCATTGGATAGATTGTGTCTCCTTGTCTAACCCCTTTCTTGATAGGTGACTTTCTATTTTTCTTGTGGTGAACCAAGGTAGCTGTGGAATCTTGCTTGATAATTTCAAGAGAGCGATGCGTTGTCTCAGATGTTTGTTTAGACGCATCGCTCTCTTGGCAGAGCAGCAGAGCAAGCCCAAGGCCACGCCAACGAGCTAGCTAAAATCGAGTGGGCGACGTTCTGTGGAACCCTATCAGGAACTCTTGTAACGACCAGTACGTGGCGAATATTACACAGCATGCTGGACCCGATGAGCACACGTACCGAGAATAACAAGACACTCCGAATTATGGCAGACAACTTCGAGGGTACAGACCAAGATCTAGTCGATGCTCTTCAGAACAAGTACATAGGACCCTCACCCGCGTTGTGATCGTCCTACGCGACGATACAATACGCGGGGGAGGCCAACCCTAAATTAGACGAAGAAATAACGTACGCGGAAGTGTATGAGGCGGCACAATCCGCAGTTAAAAACTCGGAACCGGGCCCAGACTCGATCACAAATTCAATGATTCGAAACATGGATTCGGTAGCCCTAGCGAAAATAACAAAGGTTTTTAATAGCGAGTGCTGGGGCAAGTGTGAAAATTGGCTAAAATAATCATGATCCCCAAATGAAAAAAGAACGCCTCGATCGATACGCTCCGGCCGGTATCGCTCACTTCCTGCCTGGGTGAGCTCTATGAAAGTAGTGCGCCATGGCAGATTGCAGCAATATCTGGAAGAGCGGAGCTGGTTCCCGGACTCCATGATAGGATTTCGCACGGGTTTATCTTGCCAGGACAAGTTCCTCCTACTTAGAAATGAAATTCTAACTAATATACCGTACGGCGACGAGAGATTAGTCCTAGCGCTAGACCTCAAAGGAGCCATTCGACAACTTCTCTCACGCCGCAATATTGAAGGAACTCGAACTCGCGGGTTGTGGTGAGTGCACATACAATTACTTAAGAGCGTTTCTTTCCAACCGCGAGGCGAGCATCAGTATTGGCCAAATCACATCGGATTTATTTAAAATGCCTAACAAAGGAACACCTCAAGGAGCGATAATATCTCCTCTGCTCTTCAACATGGCGATGTGTCGTCTCGCGCGCGGATCTCGATCAGATACCCGACCTAAGTTACACGCTCTACGTGGATGACTTCACGTGTGGACGAGCAGAGGTTCACTAGGGGATAAGGAATATACGCTCCAAAGCGCAGTATTAGCGGTAGAGAAATTTTCTAGATGGAGCGGCCTGAAGTGCGCGCCCGAAAAAATCTGAGATCATCCGGATACACGCGAAAGGCTACAAACCCAGAGGATCTATTAACATCGTAGTTGAGGGCCAATCAGTCCGAGAGGTACCCACGATGCGAGTCCTGGGTATGTGGTTGCAGAGCGACGGGAGGGCAGTACAGATGCTCAAAACCCAAAAATCCACAACCCACAACATAGCTCAAATGATACGTCGCGTGACGTATCGAAAAGTGGGAATGCGAGAAGACGATACCATAACGCTCGTACAGGCCTTAGTGGTTAGTCGAATCACGTATGGCTTACCGTACCAAATCCTGAACAGGGAGGAGGAAAGGCAGGCCAACTTTGGGAGTGCACAATACTTTCGACGAACTGAGGCAGGCCACTCTGATGCGACAGAGAGAACGCCTCAGCTTCACAAAAACTGGCAGAGCAATATTGGCTAGACTCAATATCCCAGCATACCCCATGTATCTCACCGAACAGGCCGTACCTCTCCATCATTCGGTGAGATCCAAAATTACAGTAGCCCCAATTCCGAACAATATGCATCCCGAGTACAACAAAGAAAGGCGCAAAGCACGCGCACAACACATTCAATCAACGTACTTTAATAACCATAGGTACAACACATACTACACGGACGCAGCTGTGTATGCAGAGGCGACCGGGCAACGCTATCAAAGGAGGTACGCACTGGCAGTCGTGAACGTGATCTGCCAGCAGCAAATAACCGCATCGACCATGGCATGATCCCCCACCTCGGCCGAAATATTAGCAGTGGCGATCGCACTCGCTCACGCGGAGCATTCGCAAAGGGACTCGGTTGTTATCACGGACTCGCACGAGACGTGTCGTATGTTTCTTAAGGGACACGTGACTGCGCCTAGCCTTGCGATAATCCCCAAATCCTTCAAGCACCGTCATCGCCTACTCTGGTGCCCGGGCCACGCGGGGGTAAGGGAAACGAAAAGGCTAACGCGTTAGCTCGAATGTTTACTAACCGAGCGACGGCGTCCTCTTATAACCCCAACCACTCGCACTATCCCTCACAAAAGTCCACCAATTTAAATGCCAAAGACATGCTTGCTCATCAGCGCGGAGTCCGCAGAAAATACCCGCCGCCTCACCCACAACTTAGCGGGGAAGAGGCCGCCGATTGGCGTAAAATACAGTACTGGGGTATTCCCCCATTTAAAATTGCTAAATGCCATGTATCCCACTCGTTATAGGGCTAACTGTCCTTGGTGCGGTGGCATACCTACCCTAATACATGCAACTTGGGAGTGCGCTAAGCACCCTCATAGACCAAATACCAGTGACACAATGGAGCAGTAGGAGGCACAGATCGCCCGCTCTCACCTGGCAAGACAAAAGTCTTTAATTAGCCAGGTCAGGCAGGCGGCAGAGGCCAGTGGGGCCCTGGACTGATACGCTCCGACCACCCCTACTTAATATCTTTTACATTACAATAAAGTTTCTATTAAAGTTTCTATTTCTTGATAATTTCAAAGATATTCACGTAGGCCTCCTGTACTCCTTGATTACGCAATGTCTCTATGACTGCTGGTATCGCTACTGAATCAACTGCATTTTCATAATCTACGAAAGCCATATAGATAGGTTAATTGTACTGCGCAAATTTCTCGATTACCTGATTGATGACACGGATGTCATCCATCGTAGGATGACATCCATGTCATCCTGCGCATCCTACGCATAGCCATATGCATAGCAAACGCGTAAAGGCGCTAAGTGTCTTTTTGGTCGATGATGTTTTACTTTTGTCTACAATATCGGTTTATCGAATAAAACAGCGCGCAGCCTCACCAGACGCATGTAAAGCACGTCCAATAACATTATTTTGTTTTAAAATTACAATCAATCGTTCAGGAACAATAACTCGCCATATTACGCCTGTTCATGTGGCGCTCTACTACATGACTGAGATTGCACTACTCTTACTTTACTATGAAGCTGTCACTGATGTGCATGCCCTGTTCTGACGTATTATGTTTACGTGCATAGGCATGATTCGCCGCAAAGAACGCACAGAAGCGTCCATATTAGGCTTTTATAAAAAATTTCTTGAAATTATGTCCATAACGGGGTAACATTTTTCGACAGCTTGTGCATATGTAGATGTAGAACACGTTCAGCTCACCACATGTCATTTATTAATGTGACTACCATTTCTAGAATACACCAACACACGCCCCGGTATGTATGTATGTATGTATGTATGTATGTATATATATATATATATATATATATATATATATATATATATATACACATCGGTATCCAACCATTTTCTTTCGACGCCAATTGGGCGGCAGCCTGTGCCACTGAGTATGTGACAATGGATATCTGTGGTCCCTGTGATGTGTAGAGATCGGATGTTTAGGCACTCAACAAATGCTACTTTAACCGCCCATGACAGGCACTGAAGCTGACATTTAAGGCAGCTGACTGTAGATTTGCAATAACGTTCGTTGATTATTATTCAATATGACCCGAAGTCTGTTTTCCTCGTGAAGTCACTTCAGATGCTGTCATGACTTTTTTCTCTGCAGTTTTCAGTAGAGAAGGTTTTCCCACATACATGGTAACGGACAATGGTCCACAATTCAAATCGCAACAGTTTGAAACTTTTCTTGCAGAGCGAGGAATTAAGCACCTGTGTTCCTCTAACTACTTTCTGCAAGCTGATGGACAGGAAGAGCAGTTCAACAGGACGTTAAAAGAGCAAATCCAGCTGTCACAGCTGGAACGCCATCCGTTAAAAAAGCCATCACTGATTTCTTAGGCACTTACAGGTTGACTGTACAGGCAAGGACAGGGTTGTCCCCTGCTAGGCTTTTACATAATAGACAGCCTCGTTCAACCAGTGACATAGCATATCTCCAACTCAACAATTCCAACTCCTCTTCAAGCCCGCACGTTGTGCGGACGAGGGTATTCCGCAGGCAGCAGTATGTGAAACAGCATGTGGACGGAACGAGGGGAGCAAAGTCACCTAAGTTTCAGTTTGGCAACAAAGTTAAGGTGAGAATGCCAGGAAAGCATCCCAAATATCGAGGTCCTTTCACCGTGCTAGTACAGGTTGGTGACCATGCATTTAAGTTGAGTGATTTCAATAGTTGGAACGCTTCGAAATTGGTACTGGTACATTTGGAGAAACATAGTGATGCAAATCGTCCTTTACAGTTCCCGGTAAATGCTCCTTTGCCACAACAGAACTCGCAGTCCTTTTCGTATGAAATTCCTAACTTTGTAGCTATTCCTGTCTTGCAGTTAGTCTTTAGCCGAAAAGCAATGTGAAAAGGCACATCAAACGCTGACTGACGGGCCCAGTCAATGTACACCGCTCGCAGCATCCACTGCAGAGCGTATTACGGAACCTACTTCTGTCCAGGCACCGATTCAATGTCCGGCTGTGGTGCCCAGCCAAAATAATGTTTTCAATTGGCCTAATAGGCGTGTAACTGGACCAAAGGGTCCAATACAGGCACCATCTGAACAAACGACTGATGTGCCCAGTCACCATGCAGAGTTCCTACTTAACGATAAGGGACGTAGTTTTGAGCCCTCGCGCTCCCATGCACATTCAGATGAGAGTTCGCTCCCAGTTCCTGAGGAGCATGTCACTCAGTCGCCAGACTCTTTTGCATCTTATTCGTCCACAGACTCGTCGGGAGGGCGCTTCAGTGAGCCTGAGAGCTGAAATGTTAAGTCACTGTCTTCGTCCCCAGTTGTCTGGCGGGCATTCCAGCGAGCGCAAATGCTCGAAGTCTAAGTCAGTGTGTCCGCCTCCATCTTTGTCTGGCAGGTGCTTAACTGGGCAGGAAAGCCCGCATACTTCCTCTGAGCCATCAGTGGCTCCAATGCAGGGCACAATGCAGGGCGCAATTCTTGTACGCCTCAGTTACCTCGGCGTTCAAAGAGATGCCGGAAAGGGCCACAAAATTTAAGGGATTTTGTTCGGTAGTTTTGTTGAGATTTCTACGTGCAGTGTTTATTGTTTTGTAGAACACGTTCAGCTCACCACATGTCATTTATCAACGTTGCGTCGAGCCTGTAGGCGAGCAGAGCGCCGCAGTAATATTTATATGCGGCACTTGCCCCGTCCACACAATTTTCTGTCATGGCAATAAGCTGGGGTTGTTGTTCCGAGCAGACTGACATCTTTACAGAGCTGCAAATTAACACGAGTGCAGTAAATGACAGGTACAGCACTGTAAGTGAACTGATTTACTGACGTTCAAAAAGTACAGGTCAACAAGAGTGTGCGGAGCAATGATGAATCAATAAATGTCTACTCACTGCGCGTGAGCGCCACGCTACATGACCAATCTCTATTCTTCTTTGACAGAGTTATACAAAAGGGCGCATCAGAATTTCGCTTTCATTTAGAATACAGTAGATTTGAGATATTACCATGTTCTTATTCACAAAATAGCTGTGAGAACACGTTGACGCTCAAGAAATAATCTGCGCCTACACCTTCAGGAGGGGTTTCCGCCATCTTGACTACAGCGTCTCTCAGTGTAAATACAGTGTATATAGTCCCGCCTTTGGTCATTTTATGTAACATCTTTGTGATGGAGGTGGTGGTTGTTTCCTGTACCCATCACGGAGCTCCGCAATGGCCGCCTCATCACGCTTGCGACCATGTCAGTCGGTGCAGCCACATCGTCTTCACCACCTGCCCCTCCCATGGCTCCCACCTACATCGTTCTGACTTTAGCTCGTGATCCTGGCATGTTTTTCGGCCAGAATGGGGTGGACATCGACAAATGACTCAACCTTTCCGAACGGATCAGCGCCAGCTACAGGTGGGATCCGACCTTGATGCTCGCCAACGTGCTTTTTTACGTCGATGGCCCACCGCGGGAGTGGTTCGAGACGCACGAGGCTGACAACACAAGCTGGGACTCTTTCAAAGAAAAGATCTGCGACCTTTTCAGTGACAGCACTGGTCGGCAGCTTGCTTCGTGGATTCACTCAAATGATTAATTAGCGATTCACTCAAGTAGCGATTCACTCAAGTAGTGACTCAAATAGTCCCATTTTTATTACCTTTGCATTGCTGATTCTCTATGAAGTCCTTGTGTTTCAATTTATGTTGAATTCATCCTTCATTTATTTTTATAGGTGTGCCGTAAGGACGGCTGGGATGCGCCGAAGTACTTGCCTGAACATGCCTACAATTTAGCCACAAAAAGGACGATCACCTACCTGACCGAGGCAACTATAGCTGCACTGGTGAGTGCACGGGCTGGCCTGTCATTTAAGCCTCTTATTAATGTGACTACCATTTTTAGAATACACCAACACACGTCCCAGTATATATATATATATATATATATATACACACATCGGTATCCAACCATTTTCTGTCGACGCCAATTGGGCAGCAGCCTGTGCCACTGAGTATGTGACAATGGATATCTTTGGTCCCTGTGATGTGTAGGGATCGGATGTTTAGGCACTCAACAAATGCTACTTTAACCGCCCATGACAGGCACTGAAGCTGACATTTAAGGCCCTCTGTGTATAGGCTGAAATATTGGGCACTTGCGCTGTGCACTTGAGGATAAATTTTAATTTTCTGGTAACCACAGCCCACTAAACCTGCTTTGTAAACTTAACCTTATTTTCTAAAAAAAATACGGGATGAGGGAAGTTGCGTTGTTAACAATATTCATCTGAAATTTAGTGTCTAGACACCACGACAAAGTTGGGAAAGCAATTACAACAGGCCCCGTCTCAAGAGTAGATTTTCGGGTTTCCTGGTGCAGGTTTTTTTTTCCCTGAGTATCTTATTGGTTGGTATGCAAGTAAAAGAAAGCTAGGGGCACATATTTGTACTTGGGAACGTTCCATGATTCAAGGCCCTCTGGAATTCCAGAATACTCGCTAGTCAAAACCTTCGACATTTCTTTCGTGGAAACAACCCACATTTTTGTCTGAGGCAGATTGCAGACTTCAACTAACTCAGCAAAGGGTCCTTTGGAGTTGGTGGTGAACCACGTCAGGGCTGAGTCGGAGCAATTCGAGTTTCTTGGTGATGCCAGCTAAAAACGTAAATGGGGTGCGCAGGGGCACAAGAAACTTTCATATGTATTGCGGCAAACTCAATTTTGAGCCTATGTCAAAGCAACGCTCTCTTCTTCTGCAAATCTGTTTATAACGGCCGTCACAGCGGCAAAGTGTTTTTGCGAATAATCGGCTGCCTTCAGCCACGTTCCCCATCGCGTGATAACTAAAATTTGGCTGGGACAAAACATAGAAAAAAGCACTTTTAGGCTTTGAAAATCCAAAATGGGCTCCAACATTGAAATAAGAATTTGTAGGCACAATAAAAGGCTAAATAAAATGTTTCTAAATCCACAGTTCGAACAAGTATGCACTATTAGGACGTAGGAAGAAAAATGGGCATTTTGCCTAAAATTCAGCTCTGTAGAAATAAGCGACCAAAATAGATGTTCGGAAAAGCTCGATTTTTATTAGTTAGAGCTACACGAAAGCAACAATGTAAGCAATATGCACTAACACACATCTTATGGAATGCTGAGAGAGAAAGGAAGCATTCCGGCTATGTAAAATAAATAAATAAACCATCGTATTTCTTTGGAAGCTAATATTACAATTATTATGAAATAAATGAGTAAATAATTGCTTTTGAAAAAATATATATAGTTAGGGATGCATAGATGATTCATTCTTATCAAGATGCAAAACCACGGAATCTTATATAGTAGAGGTTATTATTTTGTTTTTACTATTATAAATTTGTTCCTTCGCTCTCGTTAAAAATTATTGCTTGTTGGTTGCGGTGCTTGGCATTTCTGGATGTACCTCTGTATATGTTGTCCTCGGAAAACAAAATTATCTGTAAAAAATTTAAAGGTTCATAAATTGTCAGCCGGCAGAATATTATGTTGAGGGATAGGTTATGGGCAAGTGTTTTTGGCTGTGCATTGTACTACGTCCGTTTAAACTAAACGTTATTACATGCCTTAGTCAGCAAGTTTGTAGTAAAATGAACATTGAGGCATATATATTCAAATATGTCAGATAAAGCTAAAGTAGTTAAGATGAATGCCATCCGCCGCAATCATTCCACCATCCTACCACCAGGGGCCGAGCTTGTGATTTGTCCTACGTATACAGAAATGCTCCTTAGCTAAAGCGCATGCTTGATTTGTTCAAGGTAACGCCTGGCGTTATCGTGCTCACGATACTCATTGGCTTCCCATGTTATTTAAAAACAGCGCTACCAACACAGGACACAGAAAAGAGAGTGTACACACACTGCGCCAACGCACACTGCGCTAGCGCAGTGTGTGTCCACTGCAAAAATTGCTGGCTCTCCCGTAATCGGGGGTAGATGTAAGCATGAAATGGCTGCCGGCCACGCAGATTGATTGGATGTACTGTGCACTGGTCCTTATGAATGCTGCCGAGCTAGAAGGAGAAAAGACGTCTTTCCATGGGCAATATGAGTTGTCTTCTAGTTGACATTAAGCGGAAGAAATGAAGCTGGGCAGGCCATGTAATGTGTAGGATGGATAACCGGTGGACCATTAGAGTAACAGAAAGGATACCAAGAAAAGGGAAGCGTAGCCGAGGACGGCCGAAAACTAGGTGGGGCGATGAAGTTACGAAATTTGCAGGCGCAAGTTTGAATCAGCTAGCGCAATATAGGGGTAATTGGAGATCACAGGGAGAGAGAGGCCTTCGTCATGCAGTGGACATAAATGGGCTGATTATGGTGATTATGATAATAAAATGTGAAGGCCCTAGCACCTGTTTTATTATTTTATTATTGTTTGCTACTGCCCCGACGCGCACGCGCGTCCAAAACGCATTAGACAGGCGCAGTCCCAATTTGACCTGCCGAGGATGCGAGCGCCATCTGGATAGTACTTTCGCAAGTATATTACCCGATCGCACCGGGTTGGGATGGTAGAAATGCTGGAAAAGGGGTTTGTGTCTCAGTTTCCTCGTAACAGAATTATGTTTTCTCGTACATTCAAATAACAGTCCAACGCCACCATGTGTGTAGGTTGTGGTTAAGTCGAACTTTACCATTTTTCTGATGGAGTTCACTGTGAGAAATTTAACTTTTGTTCTCCAAAAGCCTACACCACGTGAAGGGCACCACGTGTTCTGGGTGGTTCGGGATGATTTTCTCCTGCGCTAACACCTTCGCCACGCGGAGGGCCTGGGCGGTCGTGGTGGTTGGGGATGATTTTTTTCCGCTACGAACGCCGACATCCACGCCAAAGCCGACGCCGGATTTTCTGCGACACGGGGCGTATAACGCTGTCGCGTTAAAACCGGCTGACGGCGGCACGATAGGCAGAGAAAGACGCCAGGGAGACAGAGAGCACTGCCCAGCTAGAAGAAGCCCCTGAAGAAGGCTCAGGTAGGCGCTACGAAGCGTTGTGTCATCTCTCGAGGCGACGCAAAAACCCGCGCCGCGGTAGCGTGACCTCAGATATTCGCGCGGACTGCCTAGCCTGCCGGCGCACGCAAATCTCGGAGGCCATGGCGGAATTCACGTACCACTGGTGTTCAGAAGAGGACAACGAACTCTGTCACAGCGCCAAAAGATGAGAAAGAAGGGTATGGTGCCTTCTATCTGCTTTTTCAACATCACTCTTGGAAATGACAAATAAAACTTCAGCGTACTAGAAGTTACAGCTTTAATGACCTTGTGATGAACAAGAAAAACTAGGAAGCAGTATTTTTTGTAACTTGTTTGGGCAGTAACTTGCGCATGAAATGCACTCCTGTACAAACGGTTGGGGAGAACTGGTTGCCTTGATCATCTCGTTTTGTTCTCGCAATGATGCCCGGTTGTTCTCGTTTGAGTGCCGAGATAACGGTTGTGACTTTGGCTCAAGGTCACTTGAAGGTCACCGACATCGGCCGCTAAAGGAATTCTGTGATGTCGCGGATTTGGTTTAGGAACCCACATAATCTCAGGGGCGCTGTTGCAACTTGGCACGCCTATATAAGCAGCTGATTCCGTGAAGAAAGAGTTCTTCGCCTCGGTACCTGTCTGTGTTTGCGTTAGTTGTTCGGCCGCCGTCCCGGCGTGCCCCCGCTTTTCCCGCGTGCCCGGCGTGGCATCCATGGCCACTACGCTGATACAACATTGGCAACCAGGACAATCCTAATGCATCGCAGCCAAATGTAAGTCATCGACTGCGATATTACTTCTGTGGGAAGCCCTTTCGCCTTGCCTGCCACTACTATTTTCCGGCTACTCCTCCGTCTTCTCCTGGAACACTGCTTGTGTCAAGCCTTCTCCAGCGTCTTGCCTCCTGCCTCGTCTTCGGCCTTTCCGTCCTCCCCACAATGAACGCCACCATACCTCCACCTACTTTCCTTCAGTGCCCCGGCATGCCAGCAATTCCCTGGTGTGATCGGCGTCGCATCTTACAGCTATACTTCGACACCGTCACCAAGGACGCGACGCGCGCACAAGAAGGCGCTCGTTAAAGAACCCCAGGTGGTCCAAATTACCGGAGTCCCCCACTACGGCATGCCTCATAATCAGATCGTGGTTTTGGCACGCAAAACCCCATAATTTATTTAAGAAGGCGCTCCTACTGAATGCGTTAGGAGCGGAGGGCGTCCTGATTTACCTCGCCACTGTCGAAGACCCGACGCAGGCTGGTCTTCGACAGCCTGCGCCCGAAGAGGACCAAGTCACTACACGACTGCAGTTCAAGAGGAGGATACAGGATTCGAAGGAATCTACTACGGAATTCTTTAAAGACCTCCACAGGCTTGCAAACGCGTGCGAGTTTGGGACAGCAACGCACATTATGTTGAAAGATCAAATTCTCGGGGGGTTGTTGTCAAACCCGTTACGCAGAAGATTTATACAGATATGTTATACATATCCAAAGGCCATGAACGTTGCCAAGGACGAAGAGCGTACCGATAAATTAATGCAACTCAGCGTTCTCCAGGTAGACACTGCGATGCATCGGCAAGGACCCCAAAATGGCCGATGCGACTGGCAAGATGGCGGCCTTCGTCCCCAGCCGGGTCAAGGGAAAATGGCGGCAATTGGACCAGCATCTCTATGCAGCCGAGTCAAGATGGCGGCCAGTGCTACAGCTTCCCCCCCGACCGAGCCAAGGTCAAGATGGCGGACAGCGAGAGCGAGGAGGTGGGCCTCTCCGTCATGGAATAAGGCAAGCGGGTCCCTCCTCTGCCTACGCGTCGTCGTCGACTCGAGCCGGCGGCTGCTTTCGTTGCGGGTCGCCGCATCAATGAACCAATTTTCCTGGTGGCCCGGCGCGCCGCAGGTTCTGCCAGACTTGTGGAAAAGGCAATTTTTTTCAAATGTGCCGTACGTCTCAGGAAGAAAACATAAAGGAAGTCGACACCACCGACAGCACTGTTACGAATACAGTCACTGTTTTAAACATTGAAGATGGCGTCAACGCCATGACCTTGATGCGTCTCCCCATAAAAGTAAACGATGTGGTGTTGCCACTTATGATATAGACACCGGGGCGGTGGTGTCCCTGATGAATCTTCGTGATTACCAGAAGTATTTGCGCACGTCCGACCTCTACAGTCGCATCTGGTTATCCAGAACTACTCCGAGCAAGTTATCAAGAACCTGGAATTCTTTAAGGCGGAAGCACAATTTCAAAGCAAGTCAGCACCTGTTACCTTCTAAGTGACTGAAAGGGGCACGTAACTTCTCGGGCTCGACGCCATCAAGGATTTGAAAATAGTCATCTTTGGTGAAGCCTTGCCTTGTGCGAAGGTCGCACCCTCTTCTCCAGTCCCGCCCAACACTCCGTTGTAGTTCAGTCATCTATTTACGCCACACTTGGGTTTGGCAACGGGCTACATTCATAGCGGGAAACGTGTCTTCCGGAAGTGAAACCAGTGTCATTCAAGCTTCGAAGGCTTCCTCTTCTTCGCCAGAAAGTGGCAGATGAACCTGTCCGACCAGAGGCTACCGGAGTCGTCGAGAGGGTGGTTGCCTCGGACTGGGTGTCGCCGATGGTGGTCATCAAGGACGATTCGATTCGTGAGCCGAACAAGGCCATCGTGGTCGACGGAATCCCTCTGCCCCACATTGAGGAACTCCATCAGTTATCAGGTGCCACTTCTCAAAACTTCATCTTATCACCAAGTTGAACTAGCTGAGGATAGTAAGGACTTAACTACGTTCATTACTCACGAAGGTTTATTTCGCTTCCGGAGAGCGTGTTTCGGGCTCGCATCTGCCCCTGCTGTGTTTCAGAAAATGATGTCACAGGTGTTGAGGGGTTGTGCAGGCGCACTTTGCTACTTAGCTGATATTTTGGTTTGGGGCAAAACTCGTGCGGTGCACAATGTTAACTTTAAAGCTGTATTGAACCGGACTGATGCCTCCGGGGCCTCCAAGGTTGATGCCTACAAGGATTCCACAGCTACCTTGGTTCTCCACAAGAAAAGTAGAAAGTTACCTATCAAGAAAGGGGTCAGGCAAGGAGACATAATCTCTCCAATGCTATCCACTGCATGCTTAGAAGAAGTATTCAAGCTCTTAGACTGGGAAGGCTTAGGAGTGAGGATCGACGGCGAATACCTCAGCAACCTTCGGTTTGCAGATGACATTGTCCTATTCAGCAACAGTGGAGACGAATTACAACAAATGATTGAGGACCCTAATCGAGAGAGTGTAAGAATTGGGTTGAAGATTAATATGCAGAAGACAAAGATAATGTTCAATAGCCTGGCAAGGGAACAAGAATTAGGGATCGCTGGTCAGCCTCTAGAGTCTGTAAAGGAATACCTTTATCTAGGTCAATTACTCACAGGGGACCCTGATCACGAGAAAGAAATTTACAGAAGAATAAAATTGGGTTGGAGTGCATACGGCAGGCATTGCCAAATCCTCACTGGGAGCTTACCACTGTCGTTGAAAAGAAAAGTATACAATCATTGCATTCTACCGGTGCTAACATATGGGGCAGAAACTTGGAGGTTAACAAAGAAGCTCGAGAACAAGTTAAGGACCACACAAAGAGGAATGGAACGAAAAATCTTAGGAGTAACTTTAAGAGACAGGAAGAGAGCGGTGTGGATCAGAGAACAAACGGGGATAAACGATATTCTAGTTGACATTAAGCGGAAGAAATGGAGCTGGGCAGGCCATTTAATGCGTAGGATGGATAACCGGTGGACCATTAGGGTTACAGAATGGATACCAAGAGAAGGGAAGTGCAGTCAAGGACGGCAGAAAACCCGGTGGGATGATGAAGTTAGGAAATTCGCAGGCGCAAGTTGGAATATGCTAGCGCAAGACAGGGGTTATTGGAGATCGCAGGGAGAGGCCTTCCTCCTGCAGTGGACATAAATATAAGCTGATGATGATAATGATGATGCCTCCGGTATGAATCTTAACCACAAGTCTGTCTTTGTTTTGAATGAAGTACAATTTTTAGGGCACAATGTTAGTGCTCGTGGGTTATCACCACTTGAATCAAAAGTACATGCTATCCTCAATGCACACCGTCCTACTGATGGGAAACGCTGCAGTCATTCCTTGGTCTTGCAGGCTATTATGCAAAGTTTTTACCAAATTATGCTGTACTCGTTGAACCACTGCGCCGAATGCTCCAACAGGGACAGGCATTTGAATGGTGCGAAGAAGCTAATGCGAGTTTTACGAAGATAAACACCTTGCAAATAATCCAGTGATCCATATATTTGATGAAACTCTTCCCATAGTCATTACTACTGATGCATCCAATGTCGGCCTCGGAGCAGTGTTTCAACTGATGAAAGGAGACCAGTTGGTCACCGTTGCTTTTGCTTCTCGAACATTGTCGCCTGCCGGGCACAGGTATTCTGCTTGTGAACGTTAGGCATGTTTATGTGCCTGTGAAAAGTTGTATGTGTATCTGTGGGGTCGCCATTTCATCCTACGCACCGATCATCATGCTTTAACTGCACTTCTTTCAGCCGGTGAAGTAGGGCGGCGCCCGCCGCGTATTTCAAGGTGGTGTGCTACATTGCTATAATCGGCCACGGCGGCCGCATTTCGATGGGGGCGAAATGCGAAAACACCCGTGTACTTAAATTTAGGTGCACGTTAAAGAACCCCAGGTGGTCCAAATTTCCGGAGTCCCCCACTACGGCGTGCCTCATAATAAGAACTGGTTTTGGCACGTAAAACCCCATAATTAAACTAATTACATTGCTATAATAGAATTTCACCGTCCAGTACTGCAAGGGTTCGAATAATGTAGCAGATGCTTTGTCTAGATTACCTCTCCAGCTTCCTGCAGCTGGGGGACTGGAGGAAGAAATAATTTCTTTAGTGACTTCATCCGTCAACAAGGCTGAATTACAGGCAGCCACTTCACAGGACAGCCTGTTTCAGCAGGTTGTCAACTTCATTGCTGATGGCTGGCCTATCAGAAAGGTTTTGCCTCCAGAGTTAGTTCCTTACTTTGCAGTCAAGGGTGAACTCTCGTTCGTAGAAGGGTTAATTTTCCGTTGTGAACGGGTTGCCATCCCCGAGTCATTAAGAAATAAGGTGGTACAGCTGGCACATGAAAATCACCCAGGAATAGTTTGTACTAAACAGCAGTTCAGAGAAAGGTACTGGTGGCCTTGCTTGGACAAGCAGGTCCAAAATACAGTGCCAAATAATTACATTTGTCAGTCCGCAGACAAATTTGCAAAACCAGTTTTGCTTCGCAACAACCAGTTCCTTGTCCAGAAAATGTATGGGAAAAGCTAGGTATGGACATAGTCGGTCCTTTGTCAAATTCTCCTCCTGACTATAGATTTGCAATAACGTTCGTTGATTATTATTCAATATGACCCGAAGTCTGTTTTCCTCGTGAAGTCACTTCAGATGCTGTCATGACTTTTTTCTCTGCAGTTTTCAGCAGTTTTCAGTAGAGAAGGTTTTCCCACATACATGGTAACGGACAATGGTCCACAATTTAAATCGCAACAGTTTGAAACTTTTCTTGCAGAGCGAGGAATTAAGCATCTGTGTTCCTCTAACTACTATCTGCAAGCTGATGGACAGGAAGAGCAGTTCAACAGGACGTTAAAAGAGCAAATCCAGCTGTCACAGCTGGAACGCCGTCCGTTAAAAAAGCCATCACTGATTTCTTAGGCACTTACAGGTTGACTGTACAGGCAAGGACAGGGTTGTCCCCTGCTAGGCTTTTACATAATAGACCGCCTCGTTCATCGATTGACATAGCAGATCTCCAACTCAACAATTCCAACTCCTCTTCAAGCCCGCACGTTGTGCGGACGAGGGTATTCCGCAGGCAGCAGTATGTGAAACAGCATGTGGACGGAACGAGGGGAGCAAAGTCACCTAAGTTTCAGTTTGGCGACAAAGTTAAGGTGAGAATGCCAGGAAAGCATCCCAAATATCGAGGTGCTTTCACCGTGCTAGTACAGGTTGGTGACCATGCATTTAAGTTGAGTGATTTCAATATTTGGAACGCTTCGAAATTGGTACTGGTACATTCGGAGAAACATAGTGATGCAAATCGTCCTTTACAGTTCCCGGTAAATGCTCCTTTGCCACAACATAACTCGCAGTCATTTTCGTATGAATTTCCTAACTTTGTAGCTATTCCTGTCTTGCAGTTAAACAGTCTTTAACCGAAAGGCGATGAGAAAAGGCACATCAAACGCTGACTGACGGGGCCCGTCAATGTACACCGCTCGCAGCATCCACTGTAGAGTGTATTACGGAACCTACTTCTGTCCAGGCACCGATTCAATGTCCGGCTGTGGTGCCCAGCCAAAATAATGTTTTCAATTCGCCTAATAGGCGTGTAACTGAACCAAAGGGTACAATGCAGGCACCATCTGAACGAACGATTGATGTAACCACTCACGATGCAGAGTTCCTACTTAACGATAACGGACGTAGTTCTGAGCCTTCGCGCTCCCATGCACTTTTAGATGAGAGTTCGCTTCCCGTTCCTGAGGAGCATGTCACTCAGTCGCCAGACTCTTTTGCATCTTATTCGTCCACAGACTCGCCGGGAGCGCGCTTCAGTGAGCCTGAGAGCTGAAATGTTAAGTCACTGTCTTCGTCCCCAGCTTTGTCTGGCGGGCATTCCAGCGAGCGTAAATGCTCGAAGTCAAAGTCAGTGTGTCCGCCTCCATCTTCGTCTGGCAGGTGCTTAACTGGGCAGGAAAGCCCGCATACTTCCTCTGAGCCATCAGTGGCTTCAATGCAGGGCACAATGCAGGGCCCAATTCTTGTATGCCTCAGTTACCTCGGCGGTCAAAGCGACGCCGAAAAGGGCCACAAAATTTAAGGGATTTTGTTCCCTAGTTTTGTTGAGATTTCTGTGTGCAGTGTTTAGTGTTTTGAGTGTCTTGCCCTTTGCAATTTCTGCCACGACTGTGAAAAAGCGGTTCGTTTTTTAAGGATATTGGCTACGTTAGCCATTGTGTGTATATTTGTCATCCATTGCATTCTGCGGTCATTTTTGTGAAAGAAATAAGAATATATACCGAGTGCCTATTATGACAAGTGCTATTATATTCTAGCAAGAGGGGGCGAAACTCATAAAATCTTGATGTACAAATTAAAAATTGTATAAGGTTGCATAAGGATATATTTTCATACATGATATGTGAATGTTATTACTCATTAACTACTGTATAACGCTGTTGACATTCCCCGCCTTACTTAAAAGAGGGGGGGTGGTGTGATGTCGCGGTTTCGGTTTAGAGCCCAAGCACCTCCTTCCTGGAATAAAGAAGTCTTCGCATTGGCATCTGTCTGCATCTGCATCAGCTGTTCGGCCACCGTCCCGGCGTGCCCCTGCGTTTCCCGCGTGCCCGGCGTGGCATCCATGGCCGCCATGCCGATACAACAAATTCCATGCTTAATACGTCGCCAGAGCAAACATTCTAAATATATATTTCCTCGTGGAAGCATGTGCGGTCGCATGTTTCGCAGCCTTGACTCTGCTGAAGGCAGCTTATGCGACAGAGTAATGTCACCTTGCACGACAATGCATTCGCCGCGATACGTCCAACCAGGAGCGTTTCCGTTTTATCTATACTACAGAACGTATCCGTTGTCCTTTGTGCCTCGAGACCCTTGTCAGACAGTCCCGTGTTCAGACCACCGCTCGCTTTCGCTGATGCGTCGCAGTTCCCCCAAAGACAAACCAGCAATGCTAATAGCCGCAGTGCTCGAGCCAATAACTTGGCTGTAGACAAAAACACAATTGGCAAATTCGGCAAAACGCACCAAGGCGCCCTGGTGCGCATCGGTGCCATTTGCCGAATTCAGCGTAAGTTGAAAATCCACAACTCTGCACCAAAAGCACGTATCGCAGTCCTCTGAAACACATCTGGTAATTCGTTTAAAGGGCACCAACTACACATTATTTTACAGTTTACGTGAAACTGTTTCAATGCTCGCTACTGTATAGCAAAGTAAAAAAAGAAATTAATGGTATTATTTATAGCAGTCTTTCAGCGAACACTTTAAAAAAAAAGTCGCAGTTTCGCTCGAAAGGCGAAACATCGATTGCGACAGCAACTAGTGGACAGCACGCACACGGCCCGGTGTGTGCGTACTGCCTCTCGGGCAGCGTTGTTATGATCGGCTTGGAACTGCACCTGTCAAATGTGGGAATCAAGCTCAAGCGCCTTTCCCATGACGAGATAATCCTTTTTCATCCCCGAGAGAGCGTCTGACCTCTACGGAGCAGACGAAAACAGCGAGCTACCAAGAAGGAAGACCCGAGGGAGAGGAGGTCGCCAACTTGACCGCCCGACAGAGGTCTGACACTTCCACAAGTTCCCCGAAGGAGTCATCGGCAGGTTATGCCTGGAATCTGTATCTCTCCAATGTGGGAAGCAAGCCCCAGCGCTTTTCCCGTGACGAGATAATCCCCTTCCGCCCCGAGAGAGCTCTCACCTCTACGGAGCAGGCGAAAACGGCGAGCTACCAAGAAGGAGGACCCGAGGGCGAGGAGGTCGTCAACTTGACCACCGGAGAGAGGACTTCCCCGAAGGAAATGCCGGCCACCACGAGGGGATTTAAGGCCGTCCTGGCCCCCGTGTTAATCAGAACCGCTCGAGACTCGGATAGAGTCAAAACCATGTACCAATGAAGTGAATACAATCTTTTCTATGTTTTTCATCATCACGATGCCCCCCTTCATCGTCGTTTCCTGATTCCTGCGGTGATGACCCACCTCACCCGGTCGAGATCATATCAGCTGGTGGCAGCGGTGGGATACTCCACCCTTCGTCCTGGCTTCAGCAGAATGGTGAGCGCTTGACTTTCTTTGAGAATTTGCCAGGTTTTAGCTTGTGTGTTTTCTAAAACGGCAAATTAGTTTCTGTACGTGCAGGATCCGGTTGAAAGCTTCCTCACGTCACAGCAGATAAGAAAGTCCTCGTTCGGGATTGACCATGGATTTGGGCAAACCGAAAAAGCCAGAGTTGTTATTACTTTGTGAAGAGCTGGGAATTGAGGTCGGGAAAAGTCAGAGAAAGCCACCGCTTATTGAGGCGATTGAGAAGTGCGGGGCTCTTGAGGACGAAATTTCAGAAACATGGGAAGAGATAGAGAAACGAGCTGAGAAAGCTGAGCAAGACGCTGCAGAAGAGAAGGAAAGGCAAAGAGCTGAGAAAGCTGAACAAAACGCTGCAGAGGAGAGAGAAAGGCAGAGAGCTGATCAAAAGGAAGCTGCAGAAAGAAAGGAACGCGAGGAACAGAGAGCTGCAGAAAGAAAGGAACGCGAGGAACAGAGAGCTCACGAACTAAAGCTAAAAGAACTAGACGTGCAGCGGGATCTGGCCAGGCAATCAGCAAATAATCTCTCAATAGATGAAAGACGTTCAGGTGAAGCAGGAGTGAAAATAAGGGATCTCATGCCGTCGTACAAGGTGAACGATGACATGGGATTGTTTCTCGTTATTTTTGAATGAACCTGCGAGAAAAACGGGTTGGCACGAGAGAGTTGGCCGCAACAGATTCTGACCGTTCTTCCTGGCGAAGCAACCGAAATAATTGCAAGGCTAACGAAGGACGAGTCAGAGGATTATCAGAAAGTAAAAGCTGCGCTGCTAAGAAAATATCGGCTCTCAGCGGAGGCTTTCCGCCGCCGTTTTCGGGAGGCAGTTAAGACACCGGGCAAGTCTTTTCAGGATTTCAGTTATAAACTGAAAGTCAATTTAATTGAGTGGCTAAAAGGGAAAGACGCGTTCGGTTGTCACGACAAGGTTGTTGAGCTAATCTGCATGGAGCAATTCTATGGGTCCTTGAGCGAAGAGATGCGCCTGTGGATTCAAGATAGGTCGGGCGAAAAGGACTTAGAACGTGCTGCAGTGCTAGCAGATGAATTCGCCGCACGTCGCGAATCCGAGAAAACGCGCGTCAGGCCGTTGACTAAATTCGGCAAAGAGGAAAACAAGCGCCCCTTTCACAAAGAGAAAGCTGAAAGTGGGACCAAAGACGTGCCGACAGATAATTCCGGAGAGAATGAAACCACAATGAAAGACGAAAGAAAAACAAAAAAGGCGTTTGAGGCTAGAAAACCGGTCGTCTGTTTCCGTTGCCAGGAGCCTGGACACCTTGCGATCGGCTGTAGAAAGCCTAGAATTGTTTTTTCTTTCATGAATGACGGCGACAACTTGGCGCTCTTAGAACCCTACATTCGCGACCTCAGAGTGAACGGAACGCCATGTAGGATACTTAGGGACTCAGCTGCGACAATGGACATTGTCCACCCCGCGTATGTGAAACCTGAGGATTTCACCGGGGAATGTGCATGGATCCGGCAGGTAGTTGAGGAAAATAGTGTTTGTTTGCCCATAGCTAACGTAAAGATCGAGGGGCCATTCGGAATATTGCTGACTGAAGCCGCAGTATCACAAGATCTGTCCAAGCAATACCCCTACTTATTTTCAAATCGCTCGGAGATGCTGTTAAAGAAGAAGGGTCTGAGTTTTGGCGACCCTACGGTCCAAGCTCTCCCGCGTAACACGGCTCAGAAAATCGCGGTAGAACAGAACGATTGCGCCACGAAAGTGGAAACAGTGGCTCTTCCGGAGGCCGTTCCTTGCGGAGACAAGGCTTGTTTCAGCAGCCCTAAAAAGGTCAAGGAGGCGCTGAAAAACTCCCGTGTACTTCCGCATTTGAGCGACAGTCCTGAACCGCGCAAAGGAGAGGAGACTGACATGGTGGCCAAGCAGAGCAGGAACATGACACTCGGGGATAGCAGAGACACATTCAGTGGCCACCTGGCAATGCAAAAATTTTTCAGACGGCGCAAACGAGCGAAGTATTTAGAGCAGCGCAAATTCGAGAAAGACGCCACACCGCAGCCCGTAAGCAAAGGGAACAGGCCATCATGCAGAACGTCAAAGGGCTCGTTATGGTGGTTAAGAAAACGGAGACGTCTAAGGCGGATTACATCAAAAAAGGGCGCGTCTCCGCGAGTAGGACTGCGGCTGAAAGGGGCAACCTGGCTGAGGTACGCGCGCACGCACAGGGCCAGTCAAACAGTCAATGAGGGGGAATGCGACGCGAGAGCGAGGACAAAGGAAGAATGGCGATTCTCCTCGCGTTTACGGCCTCCCTCTCTGAGACGCGAAAGAAAGCCGCGGCCACACGAATTGACAAGTGACGGGAGGGGGCAGTGTATGTCTGGCACCCTTTATTGCCCATGGCGAGGCCCAATGACTTTCAGGCTGCGACCTAGTCGAGTGCGCATTAGGAGGTAGTAATTGTCGAATTGGGCGCCTCCATAAGGTTCCCGTTTGTAAATTTGTAAATAGAGCACGTTGCATTTTTTTTCATTTGTTAGTTATTAAGACCTTATTTCTTTTAATTTCAAAGGTTCCGCGTTAATCTCGGTGATTCGTTGTGATGATTGTTATGCGCGCCAGTTACGCGAATAAAACTGCGAAGCAGGTTTTGCGACGGTGGTGGCTCGTGAACGCGCTGTTTTTGTAGATAGGCATTGACCATTGGAGGTTTGTAGAAACAAACCATTTTGGGTAATTCATTGCTTACAGGGTAGGTGCGTTTATCGGCTACCATTGCAGATAGAGTATGGCTTTTGGTTTTCTGGCTTTAAATGCCACTTTATGAATCAGCTTAATTAGGAGTTCAAGCGGTCATCAGAGCGCAGTACATTTTGCCTTAGAAGCGCTGGTACTGGCAGATACTATTGACCCAACGAGTAACTAACTCACTGCGCAGCATTTATCCGTCTGATCATTTTCAATGCACTCTCAGTCTCTCAATAAATGTGGCTTTCCCGGGCAGGAGAAACAAAAACGTTAGGTATTAGGTTAATTGAAATATGCACTTAAGTCTGGTTTTTTCCTTTTGTTAATTTTCGGGAAGCCCGAACGAGGGCTGCAGGTTTAATTCTGATAAGGGTTTGTGTGAAGAATGTGTGAACCTGGCAGTTCTCATGGTTAGTTGGGTGCTCTCTGTTTGTTGTGCCTTGGGCTTGGCGTGGTCTATTTCCAGAGGGTGTCACCTGGCCTGCCTTGGAACGAACGGCAAAACAAAGCAGAGGCACGGGGTCTACGGTCTCTTCGAGGTGCTTGGATGCTGCAACCCCTTCGAGACCTCCTGTGGCGGTGGACAGGCTGTTATGATCGGCTTGGAACTGCACCTGTCAAATGTGAGAATCAAGCTCGAGCGCCTTTCCCATGACGAGATAAACCTATTTCATCCCCGAGAGAGCGTCTGACCTCTACGGAGCAGACGAAAACAGCGAGCTAACAAGAAGGAAGACCCGAGGGAGAGGAGGTCGCCAACTTGACCGCCCGACAGAGGTCTGACACTTCCACAAGTTCCCCGAAGGAGTCATCGGCAGGTTATGCCTGGAATCTGTATCTCTCCAATGTGGGAAGCAAGCCCCAGCGCTTTTCCCGTGACGAGATAATCCCCTTCCGCCCCGAGAGAGCTCTCACCTCTACGGAGCAGGCGAAAACGGCGAGCTACCAAGAAGGAGGACCCGAGGGCGAGGAGGTCGTCAACTTGACCACCGGAGAGAGGACTTCCCCGAAGGAAATGCCGGCCACCACGAGGGGATTTAAGGCCGTCCTGGCCCCCGTGTTAATCAGAACCGCTCGAGACTCGGATAGAGTCAAAACCATGTACCAATGAAGTGAATACAATCTTTTCTATGTTTTTCATCATCACGATGCCCCCCTTCATCGTCGTTTCCTGATTCCTGCGGTGACGACCCACCTCACCCGGTCGAGATCATATCAGCGTGGAGTAGAACGCCCCCCTCCCTTCCCTCCCTCCGGAGCGTTGAGCTAGAGTGTACTAGAATACGGTTCTCTAGTACACTGTAGTTTAGACTGGATTAGTCTAGACTGGAACACGTGCGCTTCCTTCCCGCGCTTGCTTGCGCGAGATTTAGCCGCGATCGCCGGCTCACCCTCACACGCTTTCACTCGCACATACACCATACAGCGCGCAGCGACAATTTCAACGCCCGTGGACGTTGTGCGGAACATCACGGCGACGGCGACAGCAGAAACGCGCCTGGAGTGTCCATGTAATTGTCATCGCAATAAAATTACCTGTGGCAGATGGCACAATTCTAGTCCGTGAGCTGTTTTACTCTAAGTGGCAGACATTACTTGCACACAAAAAGAAATGCATCAGCGGCAAATAAAAAAACACGAAATAAGTTTCTAGCTAATTACCTAGCTTGTATCACACATTGCAATTAAGAAATTCTCGCCGGGAAGTTCGCAAGGCGGATCCACTTAGAACAAATTTCTAGTATGACACCCTTTTCGAGATATTAATTCCCGAACTTCGAGGACAAATGCGATGGCATTCGAGTTACTCTTGTGCTTCGATGCCCTAAATGACGCATTGTTAGGAAAGTAAGTGGAACGACAGTGCATTTTTACCGCCAGTTTCACGGCGCGTATCTCGTAAATTGTGTCATCCACACAATTTATTTTAAGTGGATATGCCTTGCAGTTTCACCCACTAGAATTTGTATACTGCAATATGTGCTGTAATGTAATTAGTTAAAAACTGAATGAGTGATATTGATTAGCCGATTATGGATTTATGTCTGTGCAATTAATGTCCGCCTCTTCATGTAGCTCAGCTCCTTAACTAGAATTGTGCTATCTGCCACAAGCAAGTCAAAAAAAATTTTTTGAATTGTTCACTGAAGTACCCTGTATTACAGCGATCTTGTCCTTTTGAGAATAACGTATACAAGGAGCTTACGGCATTGTTATTATTGATATAATTTTTTACTCCTGAATTACGTCTGTTTGTGTTTACGCAAAACAGAGATGAACATTTTTTTTGCATTCTTAGTGCGATTGCTATCGTTTCCTTCTTTTTTTACAGGCATGTGAATCAAAGCAATCCAACTTGAAACTAAACTTCGGCCTTGCTGCCTACAACGTGGACTACGATGAATTTCAAACGTGCGTGGGTTTTGGTTTCGCTGCATCACTTAGTGGCAGTTCTCGCCTAAATCGGGTCGTTAATATGCGCCAAGTGATGGATTTTATGCGTACGAACTACACTAAGAGCAAAGACTACTTAACCTGCATAACACTTGCCGACCCTCTAAGCAGCCTGCTTGGTCGTTAAACTTGAGGAAAGGCCGTCCGTACGGGTTTGCCACAGAAGACGTCATAGCTGCTCGACTTGTGAAGAGAACGTCTGCAAACATAATAAATAAAAAATTGGTCTTTGAGTTGGACTCCACCTGTCTCATTACAAACCGTTCATTGTGGCTTCGGCAATCCGCAACCATGTATGACGTACAGAAAAAGCCAATAACTAATAACTTTATTGAGATAGCAAATACGCGGACGCTCAAGGTGCCGCCACCGTCACTCTGTCCTGTTAACGGTGCATGCGCCACTCCCGCTCAGCGTGTTAGGTCTTAAGAGACGCTGAGTGCGTTGGGCTTCTAAAACGTTGAAGCGCGGTGAACGCAGCGTTAGTGTTGCGTTCATTCGTTTCAACAGCGTTGCAAGAGGACCGTTTGGCCATCTTATGGTGCTGTGAGCGTTATGCGCACCACACTGTAAGCACACTAACGTTCGTGCTTATCTGCTTTGTGAGCACCCTGGTCTGAGCTGCCGTCAACAACAAACTATAGTGTTATCTAAACGTACCGTCCGCTCGTCCCTTCATGGTCGGACTCTGGTTCCAACGATGTCTGGAGCCTGCTCTTGATTAGAGCTAGATAAAGCGTGATCAAGCCCAAAATGCAGCCGCTGTCCAGAGCTATGTTGAAGCCCGAAGATGAGACACTTAAGTGCATATTATTTCGTTAAAAAGGCGCGCCATGGCAGACGCCGTGCCACCCAACGCTCTTAGACACACTTCAGTTCTCCCTATGCGCGCCTACTGGCCGCTGTGGCCACAGCGCTGTTCTTGGAACACCCAGCGCAGCAGGCGCGTCTTTTGTCAAGCACCACGCATCGTCTGCTGCTGCTGCGGTGCGTCGTTTGCGCCAGCTTGCCTGTACCGTTTGTTTTCTGGGAAATGTACTTTAGACAGGCACTCACAGCTTTATGAGAAACCAGATTTGGGCAAGTAACAAGGCGTTCACTATGCCTGTGTATCTGTGTCTGTGTGTCTAGCGGTCTGTGTCTGTGTGTCTAGCAGATGAAGCGCCTTCATGCACGGCGCTTCATCTGCCGTATGGTAACTGCGATGGGTTGCTTTCCCACCGTACTTTAGCTGCCCCTAAATTTTTTTTGCCGAAGATGATGCACAAACCTCGAAAGACACATGTAGCTGGTGCCTCGAAGCTGAAGCCGTAGTGCGGAAATGAGTGGTCGTTTGCGATGATTCTGCTTTACAACCAACTTTTCGAAATTAGTAGCGTGAGTGTTATTTTCTAGCAGCTTACTCTTAACCTGTGTTTTAATGACGACGAGTGCTTGTGTAGAAGCCACGATATTAAGAGTGAATGCCTGTTTACAGTCGCCCGCCGATATATAGAAGTCGCAGTTTCGCTTGAAAGGCGAAGCATCCATTGCGACAGCAAATCGGTCGAGAGTTATACGAAGCAAGGTTAGTAGTTGAATGGGCCGTATAATGTAGTAAACATTCGCTTACTAACTAAGTAGACAAGCACGGTGTCACACGCGCATAGGTAAACATGAACTCATCTCGATAGATGACCGCGGAAACGCGATTTGCAAATGCCGGAGTGACAAATCCCGCTATCAGCAGCGGACAAATTGACCTTCGCGCCGTTTCTCGTCTCGCTTCAACGCGAACTAAACGTCGAAAGTCAAGCGCATACGAAGCTACCGGCGCCGGCGCCGGCGCATGCACTTTTTCCCCATCGCAGATCGCTCAGATCGCTTTGAAGGGGAAGGCCGTGCGGGCACGCACGTCGCCCACATCGCAGATCGCTTTCACGATACGACGCCCCCAGTACACTGCAGTGCCTAGAATGGGGAAGTGTGACGAGCGGCTCGCAGAGCCCGCGGGGCGCATTGAAGCCGCCGGAAAGGAGCAGCGAGGGTTCGCATGCCGTCGTTGACACGTCGCCCGATGCGAGTCGCGCCGGCTCTGCTGCTTCAGTGACGTCGCCCCCCCTGAGCTGTGGGAAGTTGCGCTCATTTCTTTTAGTGCTGCAGCAAGTCTATATGTGTACTCATGGCGCGAAAATATTGTTTCGTGCCTGGGTGGTGGTGAGGTACTGCTGCCCAATTTTATTGCGATAGCAATTATATGGACACTTCAACCGGATTTCTGCCGTCGGCGTCGCCGTCGCCGTGAGGTTCCCTATAGATAAAATCTTCGCCGCGTACCGTATGCCCGAGCGGAAGCGTGCGGGGACGCGCGCTATCACGGAGAGCGAACGCACTCAATCTCCCACGCGCAAGCAAGGAAGCGGGAAGCCAGCGCCGGAGGGAGCGGGGGGGGGGGGGGGGGGGGGGGGGAAGGGGGCGCACTTCCACTCTGCCAACAACCGCGCTCGTCGCTCGCTCGCACCGTCTCTTATCTCCACACGGCTCTGACCTTTATGCGCCGCGTGCATTCGCCGCTCAGTTTCCGTTGAAGCGATAGACCGCACGTACCTTCGCCGCTGCGGCGTATCCGCTTGCTGCCAGAGTTTTGACGGTCGTTGTCTGCAGTCATTCAGTGTGATCTATTCATGTTTGTTTGTGCGCGCTCACACCATGCTTGTTCATTCAGTTAGTAATAGTCGGGCCACATTTTCCAACGCACGCTACCCATGCAATGCTGCCCGGATCGGCAGTGCAGCGCTACAGGTGTGTCTCTTCGCACGCGCTGCCCACGGGAAGCGCTTCTCATCAACACCACCGTTTCACACGCGCCTTCTCGTGGTCATCGAGTCTCTCTTCATGTCGGTCTACTTACGCCGCAGCACACCTGCTTACTTAATCAGCTCATGTGTACTACAATTCATATTGCTACCAAAGCCGCTCACCTTACTT
>NC_051162.1:66068720-66106377 GCF_013339745.2 Dermacentor silvarum
TTCAACATTTGTTACCCGGTGAAATTTGGTCACCGCCTAAAAATACAGAAGTATGCGTGTCAATATAATTATTACGGAGCCAAAGCCTGCATGTATAGGCTCCCGGTGTAGTACATTTTTCTTTACATGTGGTAGGCAGCCTACATGCAAGCGCTTTTTTAAACAGAGTTTGCATGTAGGCTCTAACATGTGCTTTTAGCAGGACCCCCTATGCTGATAAAGCTCATCGACGTTTTGCGTCGAAACATATACTTTCAGGCACAGTTGCCTTGCTTCTGGAGTTTTTATTTTTAAAGATATTAAGGAATCTGAAAATATTTCCAGCAATTTTACGTTAATGTTTCCTTTATCATGCAAATTAGATATGAAGGCGAAATTCGCATCAAGCCAGAACAAGTCCGGGGGCCTTAGAAGATATCGTACGTAAGCAGGCAGTATACATAGCTTCTGTTGCAATGGACTAGCTGGTGGGCTCGAAAATTTCCGTTGCAATACCGACCGAAATCTGTCGATACTCAATGCTTCGAAATAACTGTACTTTTCCGTGTGTGGTATGTAATTTTTCAACCTCCTTGTCAATACGCTAATAGGCACGAGTTGCGCAACGTGCTAGCATGCACCCGTGTTTGCGCTGCAGTAGTGGGTGAACTATGATAGTGCGGATCCCCCGAACGCAGAAGATTAGACAAACATCTTTCGTATTATGACAATGGAACAACTGATACATGAAAGCGAAGCTACATAAGCGACTTCTCACATTCTTCACTGTAGTAGGCGCCCATATCAGCTAAACAGTGCTGCCCTCTGGGCATGAGCAAGGTGGCGCATGCTAAATATACACTTGGCGTTTGTTCTGAAGGAGTGTGGTTGTCGTCTCGCATGCTGCGTTCCGTCGTGGCCTGCCACCGGCCTGACAGGAACGCCACGCGACATGGTGTCAAGTGGGGTGCTTTTGAAAAAACTTCGGTCTCTTAATGGACGTCAACGATATCATGCCCCTCGAAGAAAGCGCCCAATCGACGAAGTGGCTAGCCTCGCTCTTCAGCCACCGGACGCGCTCGACTTCTCAAACCCTGCAAGTTAGTCCTCGTCGATGTCTCGCTTCGAAGATTATGCCGCTGCCTCCGGACTACAGAAAGATTCGCAAGACATACAAGTACGTTGCTGCTTTACTGTATGGGCCCGGATGCTCATCCGCTCCTGGACACTTTTTCGCTCGACGGCAGACTCGTTAGCGCCTTACGACGCTGTTGTCAAACGCTTCACCGAGCACTTCGTGCATCCTGCTAATGAACTCTACGAGTCGTCTCGCTTTCATAAGCGTGTCCAACAACCTGGCGAGAGCGTCGTTACGTTTTACGCCGAACTCTGCAAGTTTGTAAAATGATGCAACTGCCCGTCATCGGCAGTGGAAGAACGCTTAGTTCGCGACATGTCCATTGTCGGCTTGCAAGATACGCGTCTCTAAGAGCAGCTGTGCCGCTCCCCGAAGCTAACTCTCAAAGATGCTTGGACGCAAGCTCGTCAGTCCGAGCACGCTGATAAGGAACGCTCACTCGCGCAGGCTACTTAGCAAGCCCTGGTCAACATTGATGCCGCAAAAGCTCGAAAGTTCCCTTCCGGCAGCGTGTGAACGCCAGAACAGCTCGCTCAATGGACGCGAAGACGGAACGCTCCCACCGTGAAATTTTTGCAGCAAGAAAGGCCATTTTGCTGAGTTTGTCGCCCCAGAAAATAGAAGCACGCCAAACTTAGTGCCATCGATTTGAACGCTCTTGAGTCATCTGCCAAAACCCAGTTCGTGGATGTCACAGTCGACAATTACACCACTAAATTCAAGGTTGACCCAGGAGCTGAGGTTTCCGCAGTTCCAAGTGACCTTGCCTAGATTCCCGGCAGAGCGCGACAACTTTGATGCAGTCTTGACAGGGCCCGGAGGACAACCTCTCCGTGCGCGGGGCTCATGCCTAGTTAAATCTATTTTGGCAACGGAAGACAAGCTCATCAGCGTGTCTACGTCATTGAATCCTTTTTCTGTACCTCTACTGGGTACAGAAACAGGTGGAAAGGGCAAAGGCTCAATCGGCGGCTTAGAAAAAAGATCGCAGAGCTTAACAAAGCCATTGAGGAGCACTGTCGGGTACTAAGCCAACAGCAGTGGGATGAAATAGCAATTCGGTTGACGGACAAATCAGAGTGGGCGCCAAGTGGAATCTCCTCAAGCACCTACTCGACGCAACCAATGCTAGATCCAACCAAAGTAAAGTACTAGAGAGAATCGTACATGAGACACTCGCCAAGAAGACGTGTCGAAAGCCCTGAATAACCTCGCTTGTCGGTTCCTCCCCTGGGCTTGGCCAAGCCCAGACGACTACCCAACGTATAGGGGTGGTTCGTGCCCATAGTTGGACCCCCCTTCAAAGTCTACGAGGTAAGGGAGGCCCTACACGGCCTCAATCCCAGGTCCGCGACCAGGGCCTGATCAAATCACCAATAAGGCTCTTAGAAACCTTGACGACGACTCCATAGCGTGGCATACAGAAGAAATCAACAAGGCCTGGCAGACAGGGTGAAGTCCCACGAGGTTGGAAAGAGGCTCTGGTAATCCTCATTCCGAAGCCCGGCAAAGCTCCAAAACCTATCCAACCTCAGACCGATTTCCCTTACATCCTGCGTAGGAAGGAGCGGAACACTAATTCACACTCGGATTTCTAAGCATGTCGAACGGAGCGGTCTCCTTCCCTACAACATGGTGGGCTTTCCGACCAGGCCTCTCGACACAAGATGCAATGAAATTAATCAAGACTCATATCATAGATCAAGATACGAGAGACGTGGGGGGGATTCTCGGGCTTGACCTAGAGAAGACCTTCGACAACATATCACACCGACATATTCTGGAATCCATCTCGGATCTTAACTTAGGACAAGCCTTTCACGGTTACTTAAGATCATTCCTGGAGAACCGCTAAGCCACGTTAAGCTGGGGTATTCAGAAGGGTATTCAAATCAGAGGGTATTCACCTCGACCCAAAGGCACGCCTCAGGGAGCAGTGCTATCGCCCTTGTGTTCGACCTAGCCCTCAGGCAACTGTCGGTATCCCTGTCGGGAATCGAAAGAGTTCACCACACGATATACGCCGATGACATTACTATCTGGTGCACCGGCGGCAACGAAGGCAAGTGGAATAGAGCCTACAACAAGCAGTTGACCGTACTGAAACCTTCCTCGATGGCAGAGGCCTATGATGCTCGACAACGAAGTCTGAACTACTACTCTACAGACCGGTCCGCAAAGGTCCTAAACCCAGGGGTTGGAAGCCCTGGACGAAGTTGACATAGAACTACACACCAAAAGCGGGGGCGAGCATTCCTAGGGTCGACACCCTAAAGGTGCGGGGAATGTTCATCGAGTCTACCGGAGGTAACATCACGACGCTCAGAAAAATCACGACCAAGACGGAGTGCATGATTGGATTAATCAATAGAATCTCCAACAAGAGGAGCGGTCGAAAGGAGGACAATCTCCTACGGCTATTCCACGCATTCTTATGAGTCACATAATTTACGTGGCTGCAATGCACAAGTGGTACGCTTCTGAAAGGCACAAGCTGGACACGCTCATCCGTAAAAGCATCAAAAAAGTGATAGGAGTACCAATAAACGCCAGCACGGACCGCCTTCTTCAACTAGGTGTACATAATACACTCGATGAAATCATCGAAGCTCAGGAATCGGCTCAAGTATCACGACTCTCTAGCACCCCTGCCGGGAGGGAGATTTTCGCGGTCTTAGAAATCGGCTCCACTGTAGCGATGGAAACGCACATGTGAAATGCCAGATTACCTACGGGACAACATTACGGTTGCTCCTTTTCCCAAAAACGTCCATCCACAACACACTGCGAGCAGGCGCAAAGCTAGGGCTGTGGCATTGCTCCGGAGCATAAAAGCCTCGCCTCACACGGTCACTTTCGTTGACGCGGCCCAGTACGAGCACACATCGGACTTCGTCGCAACGGTAGTCAATCACGACGGACACGTCACTTGTGCGGCCTCCATCAGAGACAGCACCCCGGCTAGGGCAGAGCAGGCTGCGGTCGCTCTTGCACTTCTCGACGATGAGAGAGCTGAAATATTTACTGACTCAAGGGCGGCGGTTCGGCATTTGCCTCTGGTGCCATCGCCAAGGAAGCTCATCGAATTCTCAAAGGCAAAGTCATCCAGCCACATACAATGACGTGGTTCCCGGCCCATCTCGAACCCCAACTCGACTCCCTCCGCAACCTCAATGACATCGCACACGTCCAAGCGCGCGAACTAACCCTCCGCGCTGACGCCACTGCAAGTCGAGGCTCCGTCGATTCTAGGCTCGTCGATCGAGTTCCGTGACACTCTCTCCACCTTCAACGAGGTTACCAAACACTACTACCTTGGTAGAAGACTACACCCTCCCCCACACGGGACACTAACCAGACCTCAAGCTGTCACACTACGCATGCTTCAGACGGGATGATATCCCAACCTGAATTTATTTCACTACATCAATCAAGACTGCTTTAGTCCAGACTGCCCTAGCTGCGGACAATGTAGTACTTTGGAACACATGCTCTGGGGATGCCCCTCGTTACAGAGGGGCCCGCATCGATGCACTGCAGAGGAGTGGAGCTCTGCTCTTAGAAGCTCCGACCATTCACGCCAATTTTGGGCTGTCCAGAGAGCCCACGATGCGGCGTTGGAGCTTGGTCTCCCCGTCCCGACGTGGGTGCGGCCCGCGGCTTCGTCGCCTCCCTGAGAGGGGGCAACAGAGCTTCTCAGGACCTCCATTAAAGTTCTTTGTCTGTCTGTCTACTGGGTCTGCCGGCTATCCAGGCCCTTGAGGTCGTCAAATTCCTCGGTGTCGTGAACACTCCTGAACCAACGCTTCATGCTGAACTGTTCCGTGGCCTCGTCACAATCCGAGATGAGTACACAATTCGCTTGAAGCAAGACGCTGTACATTCTCACTCAGTGCTTCTCGGCGGATACCTAACCCGCTGTGTGAAGTCGTTCGGCAAGAACTGAAGAAACTTGAAGGTGACGGTGTCGTTGATCGTATTCATAAGCCAACTCCAAAGGTGCATCCAGTTGACACTGTGGAACTTTTCGATACAGAAGTTGTGGCTTCCGCTCCAGATGTGCTACCTGTAAACATACAGGTTATCAGGAAAGCCCAAAGCTGTGACGGAGAATGCAGTGCACTGATTTCCTTCTACCAGCACGGCTGGTCAAACAAGTCAAAGGTGCCTCCTCACGTATCAAAGTATGTATCAGTGAATGCTGAGCTTTACGTTTGTGATGGTCTTCTTCTCAAAGGCACTCGCCTCATTATCCCTTCGTCACTGAGGCCAGCAGTCCTAATGATTCGGCACGAAGGACACCAAGGCATAAGTCGCACAAAGGCCCTCGTTCGTATGGCCCTCGTGCATCTGTATGGTGACCGGGCATTGCCGCTGAGATCACCTCACTCGTCTGCAGTTGTGATAAAATGCACCCTTACGCGAGTGAATCCAGTGGAACCGCTCCTCCCTACCAACCTCCCTGACCGTCCCTGGGAACATCTGGGCCTGGACTTGTTTCACCTTAACGGTCAAACCTTCTTAATGGCAACAGACCCGGAAGTGGTGACACTAAGAAGCACAACAGCTCAAGTGGTCATTGATGTGCTGAAGAGCCTGTTTGAGCGACATGGTATACCGCAAAAAGCAAGGTCGGACAATGGTCCACCCTTCTCCTCACGCGAATTCGCCGCATTTGCTACCTCCTACGGCTTCGACCAGATCACCAGTTGCCCCTATTATTCTCAGTCTAATGGGGAGGCGGAAAGGATGATCCGATGCCCTGTGAAAGACCTCCTCCGAAAGGCGAAAGATCCTCACATGGCCCTCCTCAGCTATAGGGACACACCCGGGGTGAGTGGCTTTAGCCTTGCTCAACTTCTCATAGGAATAAGATTGAGAACTCGAGTCACGAAGACAGATGAGCAGCTTCGTCCACACTGGCCAGTAAGGGAGGAGGCAGCAGTCACAGATGAACCTTACAAGAAAAAGACTCCTGAAGACTTCAACCGACGTCATCGGGCCAGATATCTGCCGTCACTGCAAGCGGGTGAAGAAGTCTCTATTCGGCCAGATCAGGTTCGCGCCACAGTTTTGAGCCGTGCTCAGCGTCTAAGGTCATTTATAGTTGAAACAGAGCACGGAACAGTTCTGCAGCGAAATCGCAGACATCTAGTTCCCTTCATGCTAACGTAATCAACGATCTATTGCTTCAACCTCACTGCCCAATACAAGTTGCCGCAACACCTGAGCGGCCCCCTCCGACGGCAGCACCTGCTCCTTCACGTGATGCTGGTGATAGTGTTGTGCGCACCCGTAGCGGCCATCGTGTAGTTCCACCTGACCGCTTGAACTTGTGACTCGAAGGGGGATACGTGGTGGTCGCCACATATCAGCTAAACAGTGGTGCCCTCTGGGCATGAGCAAGGTGGCGCATGCTAAATAAAACACTTGGCGTTTGGTTCTGAAGGAGTGTGGTTGTCGTCTCGCATGCTCCGCTCCGTCGTGGCCTGCCAGCATGGCCTGACAGGAACGCCACGTGACCACCCTAAGTGCCCTGAAGTAATGAGTACTAAGAGCCTGTTAGCACATCTTATTACGATTCGACACCCGACGCCGCCTGCGCGTTATCATCGACTCCATGGTCACATGGTTGGTTCGAGGCTCCCACACAGGCCGTTTTGCTGAACAACGCCACAACCTTTCACGGCCGCCACCGTACAATCTCCAAGAAGACCTCCAGTGTGGACACGGTATAATGCCCCGGGAGAAGCAACCATTACGAGTTACTGAAAATAGATAAATCTCGCAAAGCCATTGCATATTACAGTGAGGTATGCACAAAGCACATATTATTTTATAACAATTATTCGTTACGTTTTAAACCAAATCTAAGTGACGGCTCCCACACAAGCTACCGTGGCATTACGCCAACTTTCGCCGCCATTGAGAGATATTGCGCAGTCGTCGTCGCACCGTAGTTTATTTGACGTCATCATCCGCAGTTGTGCGAAGCTGTAACGACGACAACGCTATGACCACGACGGAATGACCACAATGGCACGACGACGAAGGCGTGACGACATTGAGAATCAGTATGACAAAATAACGGCCAGGGATGGCGACTCTGTGACGGCGGTGCATTGTTGATGGCTACAAGATGGCGGCGTGATGTTGAAGATATGACAACACAGGGGCAGTGATATAGTGGAAATGGCGGAAGAATGACGATGACATGACATCGAAGGCTGGTGGAGGGAGGGAAAACAAGAGTTTACAGGCAGACAGGTTAACCAGATTAAGTGTGTGGTTGGCTGCTCCGTACAGGGGGATGGGGTAAAGGCGGAAAAGATAAGAAAACAAGAGAAGATTAACAAAAAGTTGCAGTTTCTCCCGAATGGCGAAGCATCGATTGCGATAGCAAATAAGTAGACAGCTATACAAAATAATGTTATATTAGCTCCATCGGTTGTATAAACTTGCAAACATTTGTTAACTAACTAAATTAACAAGCACGGTGTCACGCGCCAAAGGTAAAGATGAACAGATCTGCCTCAATGACCGGGGAAATTCCCCGCCAAAATTCTGGAGTGAGGAAGTGCGTCAGCAGAATTGAAGGAATTTACGTTCGTGCTGCCTCTCGCTTCAACCCGAACTAAGTGTCGAAAGAACAGCACATACGAAGCTACCAGCACTCGGCGCGCTTTGTCCACATCGCAGATCGCTTTAAAAATGGGGCCAGCGCGACCGCGCTCTTTGTCCACATCGCAAATCGCTTTCAAGATATGGCGGCCGCGCGGTCGCGCCGTACGCAGGAGATGCCGGAGTAGAACACCCCCCCCCCCGGCCCTCCCCTCCCCCAGGTGCCTCGCGCACGACAAAAGACGGCGCGCTTCCCCCGCGCTTCCCACCCTAGCGCGCACGAGAATGAGCAGCGATTATCGGCTGACCATCCCAAGCTTTCACTAACATACACCGTACGGCGCGCGGCGACGATGTTACCGTGTTAGCACTTCACACGGAACCGCACAGCGACGTCCACGACCACGTCATAACTGCGCTTGGAATGTCCATATAATTCATATCGTAATAAACAAATTAATAAAGGAGAGGGGCACCGGAGGTGGACACGATGCACCTAGCTGCTCCGTCCGTGCACGGTGTCCCCCGCTGCATTGACGTGGAGGTACGTGCAACGGTGTTCACCATTTGTGTCTATATTTGCTGACTAGATAGTTAATCTTTCATAACTCTATTTGTTCACAATGTTTTGTTTATTGCATGTTTATGTTTCTAAAATAGATAGCGCATTTTTCGTAATTAAGTTTGTTTGCCATGTTGTATTGTATTCACTGAAAGTTTTTCTACATTGTATCATGTTGCCTGTTCTGAATAACCTGATGCTGTTCACTGTACCTTTATTTTTCTTTGATGTACGTTTTGCCCGGATGTCTCGCATTCAATCTTATGACTATGAGACCTCCTTCTGTATTTACGTCTTCTTTGAAATGTACGCTTCAGTTTTTGAAAATAAATTTAAAGTTCAAACCAAAAAAATGAGCAGCCCCTCCCCTATCGAGGAAATGGGCGTAAGCGAAGCTTGTCGTGTGCTTGTTTGGTGTTCCTCGGATCGAATTGCTCTGACGAGTACCTCTTAGTGCTCAAGCCGCGTGCTTACCGTGACGTCTTTTGCTTATGCCAACGACACCAAAACTTCCTCGGCTGGTAGAGGTATACAGCTTCGCTGTAAAAGCTTACATAATTTACCTTATGTTACATACAGTAAGTGGCTCTCCTACGGTCTAATCTTGCAACCGCGCTCCCTTCCTGTTCGTGGCGGAACCGCTGTGGGCAAACGTGGTGGGTGCAAATTGGGATTCTTGCGTCTTCTTTACAAACTCTCTTGACGCCATTTCTGACCCCACGTGCCAAAAGCGGGGCCGCCATAGACGAGCAAGCTTCAAATTTCTGCAACAATTGGCAGACTTGTAACCAATCCAAATCCTGATGAGCACAGGTTTCAGTTTTCATGGATTCTGTGGCTGAGTGAACTTTCTCAAGCGGGACCACTCAAGCTGGGAAACACGAACGTTATGCCGAGCTATGCCGCTCTGAACGTCGAGCGAGAGGCTAAATTTAGCTCCGATCGTGTCTAGCGTGGGGCGTCAACGGTGCCCTCTGTTGACGCGACCCATCATGATCGAGTAACGGCTCCTCTGCCACGCATAACGACACCAAAGCAAGGCACGTGGTTAGTACGGCTGCAAGGATATAAGCGATAAAAATGTCACGTCATAATGATGATGAATTGAATTGAATAATGGGGTTTTACGTGCCAAAACCACGATCTGATTATGAGGCACGCCGTAGTGGGGGACTCCGGAAATTTCGACCACCTGGGGTTCTTTAACGTGCATCTAAATCTAAGTACACGGGTGTTTTCGCATTTCACCAACATCGAAATGCGGCCGCCGTGGCCGGGATTCGACCCCGCGACCTCGTGCTCAGCAGCCAACACCATAGCCACTGACCAACCACGGCGGGCGATCCTAGTGATGATGAAGAACGTAGCAGCAAATCTGTCAATCATGAAACTAAATCTTTATTCGGCGTGCTGGTTCCCTCAAAAGCAAGTGACACTTGACAACGGTAGTGGTGTTAGATACGGATCCTTTTTCTGGCATCGGTCAAGTTTTCCGAACGCAACCACTAGCCAGCAGTCTGTCAATCATGGTACGCAGGTGCGCCTCTACCGTGATATCGGACTCGTCAAGCCGGGTGGCTATGCCGACCTGGTGTGCCGCGCGTGGTGATTTTGTCTCCCACCCCCAGGGTGAGCCTTGCTGAAACTCAACGGGAGGCTGACACGCTTCAAGGTTGGTTGAAATGTTGCTTGGCTACTCCGGAATGTCGTCCGAGAACCACCTGACCCTCGAGCCAGCTTCACCGGACGACGGCAGCCATAGGAGAGCACAGCCCTTGGAGAGTCCCCATTGCCCAGCCATGACATCACTTGCACGGGCCCTACGATTGGAGGAAAATGACGGCACCTGAACGGACTCGACGATTGGCTAAAAATGACGTGAACCCGACAGACTGCAGGAGTTATAGGCCAGAGAAAGGTCGAAAAGAGAGGGACGTTCTTCTTGCCACGGGCAGTAGCGTACGTTTTGCTGCCGGATGTCGCTGATTTATTACTGTTATTTGATTGCATTCTACCGGTGCTAACATACGGGGCAGAAACTTGGAGGTTAACAAAGAAGCTCGAGAACAAGTTAAGGACCGCACAAAGAGCAATAGAACGAAAAATCTTAGGAGTAACGTTAAGAGACAAGAAGAGAGCGGTGTGGATCAGAGAACAAACGGGGGTAGACGATATTCTAGTTGACATTAAGCGGAAGAAATGGAGCTGGGCAGGCCATGTAATGCGTAGGATGGATAACCGGTGGACCATTAGGGTTACAGAATGGATACCAAGAGAAGGGAAGCGCAGTCGAGGACGGCAGAAAGTCAGGTGGGATGATGAGGTTAGGAAATTCGCAGGCGCAAGTTGGAATACGCTAGCGCAAGACAGGGGTAATTGGAGATCGCAGGGAGAGGCCTTCGTCCTGCAGTGGACATAAAATATAGGCTGATGATGATGATGATGATGATGATGATGATGATGATGATGATGATTCGTTCTCATCGTGTACATAGTACACAAACCTTCAGTTCTCTAAGTGCTCCTCAACGTCGGCCAACTCCCACACTCAACGGCAAGATCTAAACGTGGCGAGCACAGTCGACAATCGTCGAAATCTGACCTGCAAATCAGGCGCGTCGTTATTTATACGTGGCCTAAAGAACCTTCCCGTGTAAACGTTGGTGTTCGCATAAATTCTAGAATGTGCACCAGTGTTCCCGTCGCACACAGAAATTGATTACACGAGGCTCGGCGGCAACATATGCAACACATAGCACCATAGATAACATTCGAGAAACTTCCGGTACAGAAAGGCGCGTGTTGCGATAAGCGATAACCGTTAACATTTGTTAGCTGTTGAAATGCATTCACTGGATAAAAATAAAGAAGTATGTGTGTCAATAATATTACTATCGAGCCAAAGCCTCTATGCATAGGCTCCCTAAGTATTACGTTGTCGTTGCATGCGGTTTTAGCAGGCGACGCCCAATGCTGACCATACTGATAGACATGTTGCCTCGAAACATGTAGTTTCAAACATGTTTGCCATGCTTGTGGTACTTTAAGATACTGCACACCTCCAACAAAATGCCTAAGGAAATGGTATAAATAATAATAAAAATATATTTACAAACTATTTACAGCGAGCTGTAGCACTGGCAAGATGGCGGAAAGACAATCTTCTCAATCTTCGTCTTCTTTTCCCCAGTGGTCAACGTCGTCTTTGTCCCATTGCGCGCCATCTCGTGACACTATGAAGGAGTCTTAAAAATTAATTTCTATAAATTTTTAAGTTAATTTTAGTTATCATACAAATAATATATGACGGCAAAATTAGCAGACTAGCCAGACAAAGTCAGGGGCTTTTTCAAGATATCGTATGTCAGCAGTCAGTGTATATTTGGCTTCGTCGGTGTACGTATGTCTAGTCGTCAAATCTCAGTGCAATATCTCCACTGCAATACTAAGTTCTGTCACAATGCTTAGAAATAAGCATCACTTTCCATGTGTGGTGTAGCAACCAGAACTACATGTGGTTAACCTCCCTGCTTTTCTATGCATCATTTCTCCCTTTCTTGGACCTCCTTGTCAATATGCGAAAACGCCCGAGTTACGCACTTGCTCGCATTCACCCATGTTTGCGCTGCGGTAGTGGGTGAACTAGAACAGTGTGGAGCCGCCGAACGCATAAATAATTAGACAAGCATCTTTCCGAGCTGTGTGCTTATGAGTACAACTGATACATGAAGGCGAAGCTGCTAAAAGCGACTTCTCACATTTTTCACAAGTGCCGAGAGAATGCTTGTTAGAAGTTCTTATCATGACTCCGTGGTTATACGGTCACTTCGAGGCTCCCAAGCAGACGGTGTTACTGAAGAATGCCAGCAGCTGTCAGTGCCGCAGCCGTACAATTGCCTAGACAACCTCCGACGTGGAGGCGGTAAAATTCGACTGGAGAAGCAACAATTACGGATTGCTGGCAAAAAAAAAAATTGCGTAGCTTGCCCGAGTGGCGCAATGCTAAAGAAACAGCGGAGCTGATCGGCACCTAGCTGGTCGTGGCCTTACGGTTTATGCTTTTCCGGAATTTATTGATTATTAATCCATTATCGATTACCTATTGATTGACTATCGATTGGCTATCGCAATGTATTGGCCATGTATTTGGGCTAGGCTAAGCACTTCCAGGTGATCCCCAGAATTTTTACGGAATTTATTAATAATTGATAGATGATCGATTAGCTATCGATTAGCTATTGGATAGGTTGGCTATCGCAAGGTATTCTCCACGTATTTGGGCTAGGCTAAGCAAACGGGGATAGCCGATATTCTAGTTGAAATTAAGCAGAAGAAGTGGAGCTGGGCAGGTCGTGTAATGCGTAGGATATGGATAGCCGATGGATCATTAGAGTTACAAAATTGATACCAAGAGAAGGGAAGCGCAGCCGAGGACGGCAGAAAATTAGGTGGGGTGATAAAATTAGGAAATTCGCAGGCGCAAGTTCGAATCATCTAGCTCAAGACAGGGGTAATTGGAGATCGCAGGGAGAGGCCGTCGTCCTGCAGTGCACATACATAGGCTGATGATAATGATGATGAAGCACTACTAAGTCATCCCCAGCCTTTTTATCGGAATTTATTGACTATTGATAGATCATTCATTAGCTATTGGTTGGCCATCGCAAGGTATTGGCCACGTATTTGGGCTATGCTAAGCACTACCAGGTCATACCCAGCATTTTCAGGAATGTATTGATTGTTGATCGAATATTGATAAGCTATTGATTGGCCATCGATTGGTCCACTGCAGGCGACCATCACAGCGGAGGCGGCTACAGTGGCCCTTGCGAAAAAGACACGTGACGGAGAAGGCAATCCCGCCTACGTACTCACGGACTCCTAGGCGGCTTGCTGACTCTTCCTCGTGCACGGAAGAATCCCCAGGATCGCCCTTAACTTCTTGGGCGATCGACTAAGAGAACAACATGGCATCGCATGGTGTCCGGGGCATGATCGTGTCACTGACAACATAGGGGCATACGCTCTTGCTTGCGAAACTTCAATCTGAGCAAGGAATGACAACCCAATCGGAAACAACAAGCAAATACCAGCATGCGATGTCTTAGAACATCAACGTCCTTCGCGCCAGGAAGTCGCTGCGCCAAACCCGCAATTAATAGTGGAAGAGGTTCGGCTATACAGAAAAATCCAGACAAACCTCCACCCACATCTCGGGCGATGGCATGCAATCTGGCCAACCAGATATGCCCATCAATACCCCTGGTGTGGGGGAGGCCGTCGTTTCCCCATGTGACACGGGAGTACAAATGACGGCCTCAATTTCATCATCATCATCATCTTCATCAGCCTACATTTATGTCCACTGCAGGACGAAGGCCTACCTGCCATCTTCAATTGCCCCATGTCTTGCGCTGGCTGATTCGAACTTGCGCCTGCGAATTTCCTAACTTCATCAACCCACCCAGTTTTCTGCCATCCTCGACTGCGCTTCCCTTCTCTTGCTATCTATTCTGTAACCCTAATCGTCCACCGTTTATCCATCCTACGCATTACATGGGCTACCCAGCTCTATTTTTTCCACCTAATGTGAACGAGAATATCGGCTATCCTCGCCCGGACTGACCTGAAGACTCAATTGAGCCTCCTTGATCAGCCACGGCCCGTGGCGGTGGCCACTGGAGTCCTGGACTGACCACCCATCCTGCGGCCCCCTTAACCCTATTTTTCATGAATAAAGTGATTTCACTCTCTCTCTATCACACACACTGTGCATCCACGTCATTTTGTCCTTTCATTTTGGCATGGCTTGTAAGCGGTTAGAGAGTAACCATGCAAAAATGCATTATAAAAATGAAAGGACCCTGGTGGTGGATAAACTCCACATTGCAAGAGACCAAAAACATGTGCATCGTCATAAGTGATTTTCGCTCGTTGCTTAGTGGCTATGGTGTTGAACTGATAAGCACGAGGTCGCGGGATCAAATCCCGGCCACGGCGGTCACGGCAACCCCGGCCATGGCAATTCGATGGGAGCGAAATGCGAAAACACCCGTGTACATAAATTTGGGTGCTCCTTAAAAGACCCCAGGTGGTCAAAGTTCTTTCGGAGTCCCAACTACAGCGTGCCTCAAAATCAGATGGTGGTTTTGGCACGTAAAACCCCACAATTTCATTTTAATCATCAAAAGTGTTACAAGGTTTAAGTAGCCGTTTCACTAAAGGTTCGCTTCACATCAATTCCAACATATGAGTAAAATCTGCATTAGTTTTTCCCATTCGTGCTTCGTTCCGATTTTAGGAGCTTCTAAATTGCGTATGCAGTTACAATGGAGAGGCCGCGACAATGACTCAAGCGGGCGCACTAGCCTTCTGTCTTTCCCAGCTGCTACGCATGCACTGTTGTCGTAATTAAACAACTCAATGCTCGAAAACGCACACGTCATTGGGAACGACACAATTGCACATTGTGCATGAGGGATGTAAATCGGCAAAAAATTACCTTTTCGCAAAATACCTTCCGTTGAACAGAAATATTGCTCGTATTCTTTTTTTTTTCTTTAGTTGTTGGTGTGCTTCTTTCCTTAGCGTGCTTTCACCTGTTCGCCATTGGCTGCTTTAATATATAATTCCTTAAATAACCTTATTTTACGGCACTAGGTATAAAAAGAACGCCTCCCCCCTCGCCCCCCCCCCCCCCAAAAAAAAAACAAAGTTCCATACTTAAGAAGAAAAAAACATTCTGCGTCGGCCGGGAATCGAACCCGGGTCAACTGCTTGGAAGGCAGCTATGCTAACCACTATACCACCGACGCCTGCTGGGTTATTAAGCTTCCTCGTAGACTTTTATGTTCGAATGTCCACCCGCAGACGGCAGACCGGAAGAATGGAGAAACGAGGTCAAGCGTGATCCACAACACGCGGCTGATTCTTTTTTTTTTCCTTCTTCGGAAGCTTGCCTCCAACGGCGTAATCATCTCTTCGCGATGCGTGTCAGATGGCTTCCCAGCTATATATGCAGGGTTTCTTTTTTTTAGCCCACACACATTGTTTTTTTATAAAAACGTCAAGAGCGCAGTGAACGTGGCGCTTTCGCAGACGAGTCCTTAGGCGAGGCGGACATACTTTGCCGCTAAGCAGAGCCTAAAGTGCTCTGCTGAGATACTAGTGGTGCTATAGTAACATGTTTTAGTCTCTAATCCTTCATAACGTACCTTTATAGCCATAGCACTCATTCTTTGTTGACATTAGAGATATATATCTTACGCCTTTTAACGCGATACGCATATGCAGTCATCTCAAATCAGCCATTCGCAAGTCATCGTCTCATTTCCATTCATCAACATGTGTCATGGCGCTCTCTGGCCATTTCTGATCCTTGGGCGAGAACACAATATCCATCAATCAATGAAACCCTCCATGCTAAGCAAATATGCAAATAATAGTTATAAGATTAGATTAGCTCACTAGATAAAATCTGAACATATAATGTTGGCTCACAGGCACCTATTATGCACAAAGATATCTGAATGACATCATGAAATATATTTACCTCGTTCTTGAAATTATTTTATGTTTTCATTTAGCCCCTAAGCATGTAAGCAGGCATTTGCTTGGCTGATCTTCCAAATTGAGCAAACCCCAGCGGAATTCCTATGCGAAACCTGCACACTCTATTTAGGTTCACAGATATCCCTAAGTTCACCAATAAGTTAATCGAATGGTGTACATTTAGCGGATTCCTTGATTTACGTAATTTTTCATTCAGCCATTCAATACGTGTCACTGGGATAGTGCCGTTCTTGGACAATTCTCGAGAATGGGTTTGCTAGTGTGACACGTATAGTAATAATACTAATAATAACAACATTTCATTGCACGCACCCAGTAAAAATATATAAGAATCCCGCCTGCTAAGCCAAATGGGGCTTTACTGGTAGTGCCTGGCAGGCAGCAACAAACTGCTTAGGATATGAGACAACATGCAAAGAAACTAATTCAAGCGATGATACAAAATGATAATACATAGTAAAGAAATTAAAAAATGAATGAAAGTACACATTGTAGTGGCTACTTCTCTAAATACAGAGACGACTCTAGATCTAACAACAACTACAAAAAAACAAGAAAGAGATGAATCGGTCGAACTATTCTGCACATCAAACGAGGTGTCCAAAATATGCAAAGCAAGCAAAAAAAACAACAGCACAGAAAATAAAACAACCCATGGTTCCTAATCAGACTACTATTGCTGTATTTCGCAGGGAATGGACATAAGAGATAACTATTTCAGAGGAAAGGAATAGGAGTCACAACAGAAAATTACACGCAGAATCTCATGTGGGAGTTATGTACATGATGGGTTAGCATTTGCTAATAATAACTTGCTGTTTCCTCTTTGTAGGCTGCTGTGCTTGGTATAATTGCGAGAAACACCACGACATAATCGTGCAGCGCAGAACCACGGTTGCGATGTCGAAATGTTATCTCAGACCAGCATGAGACGACGAACACGGGAGTAGTAGCAATGTTCATTCATGTTATACGACAGTGCGTTTGGATCGTTCCGCTGCTTCGTGGAAGATGAGCATTGGCCGATGCGTGCTGTAGTACGTGACGTAATTGAACAGTGTCACGTTTCGTAGACCTCGTACGGTCAATGACGCTGCCACCTCTTTATGCGAATCATCATCAAGCACGACCAACCGTACTCCGGCGGCGGCAGCGCATGGCGTGGCTGCGCAGACCCTATTTTGAAAGCGATCTGCGACAAGGACAGAGTGCGCCAAGGTCTGAGAACTTCGTGTGCGCTGTGTTCTCGCCGCTTAGTTCGTGCTGAAGCGAGAGGAAGCACGAAGGTCAATTGGCTCGTTACTGCGGGCCCTATTTTGAAAGCGATCGTCTGACGTGACGGAAGGACGGAGGGCCGGACGGATGGGTTTCCTCGTTGGGTAGGCATAGAAATGCTTATGCACTTAAAAGAAATGAAACTACCATTAATGACAGTCAGTGCTGCAGGTACTCTTAAAGTATTTTGCAAGGCGTTAACAGACGCGGACACCTTGAAGAAAGAAGAAATCCGCAGAGTAAGTTGAAAGGGTAGCCACGAAGTACCAGAAGTACAGGCATTGCCAAAAAAATAAATACACAACACGGCTGCAAATTCATATATTTCTGCATTTTATAACACGCGAGAAGAACAAATAAATCATTCAAAGACGTATATAATTCATAAATATTGCTTGAGTTGCGTTGTACTATGCATAAACCTGTCATCAACATTCTTCTTGCAACAAGCGCCATTACATCACCTTCGTTATTGTGACGCCGCTGCGAATTCTTGTAACACTGTGCGTCCTCCTAAATTGGAATTTTGAGTTTCTGAATAGTGCTTGAATGGTGCCGTGCATAAACATAAAGATTGCATGACAATAATGTTATGACCATTTTGATGGATATACAGGTACATTCCATGGGATTATACGTTGCGCCCGATTAATGTAAACAGAATTGGACGCGTTGCCGTCAGTTGCAAAGCATTTAATTGACCGCTTCACTTTAAAGCTTAGCTTCGCATATATTTCAAAATGTGCGATGGATTTGCATATTTCTTTTTTTTATTATTCTTTGAAGCACCAAAGTGTTCAGGTTGCTGCCACCACCCTACTGTAATAGGTTCAGTTGAAAGTGACATTGTACTTACAATAAATCAATCAATACGCCTGAATAAGTAACAGATTGCGCGAAAACTAGCGCATTATTTGTATAGGTTGGCTCTTTATCAAATAAGCTGAGAAGCTATCCGATAGGAGCAGTGAAGAAATGATTACGCCGTTGGAGCCGTCCACTTGAATTTGCACGAGCTGACCTCTTTTGTGCTGTCATCCGGCTCTCCGCCTGCGAGTTGACGCTGCAACACAAAGGGCTGTGGGGAAGCGTTGCGAAGCAACTGGCGTCGGTGGTATAGTGGTTAGCATAGCTGCCTTCCAAGCTGTTGACCCGGGTTCCATTCCCGGCCGACGCAGATTTTTTTTATTTCAGAAGCCGGAATCTTATGTTAAGATCGCATTGTTTTTATACGAAAAGAAAATGTGTTACCCTTTGCGGAATACAATGTTAGCATAGGCGCTTGCCTGAGCCGCCACATTGGTGGCGCCATCTTGTGGCGATGATATTCACCTTAGAGGACACAGCTAATGTTGGAGTGACTCGCCAAATTATGCGCAACTGCTAGTGCAAAACGCGTCGGCAGCGACATAATCGTGAACATTCCGTCATTTTAAAACTTTATTGAACGAGAACACTTGCCTAGCACAACAACGTTCCAAACACGGTGTTAGTTGAACAAAACGCCACCATATGTGGCTAGCAGCCTTACTGATGCTGGCCATGGCCATGGTATAACCCTGTACTCTGTGAAGGCTGGCACGTTTACTGCCAAGCCAAACTCCCTCTGTTCACTATAATGATCTCTCTTTCTGAAAATACTGTCCTACCAGAGAATGCTGAATTTAGTTATGTATGTGTGTATATACGCTGAATAGGTATGTATATATTCTTAGAAATTTGAAATATAACATGAATGCCGAAGAGAGTCATTTATGTCAATACAGAACACTGGTCTAAATTTCAGCAACGACTAGCACCAGGAAAGTGAGAGCACGGAAATAAAGAAAACGCACATGATACGCTGTTTCATTGCAGACGACTTCCGCTGTCGGCACCTTGAAGCAATAAAATAAAGAAAAAAAACAACAGCGCTTTTGAAGAGGGGAGTGCCTGTAGGCAACACTTCGAGAGGAAATTACCTTTGAGCACCTCGTGTTCTTTAACGTGATCCAAATTAACAGTACACGAGCATTTTTGCTTTCGCTCTGCATTGGAATGCGACCACCGCGACCGAAATAACCTGAAATAGATTGGAACTGCAGTGGTTTGCAGAAGGAAATAAAAAAAAAAGTGAAGTGGAGGAGAGGAATTGAGCGCTTCGAAAGTAATGAAAGCACTGCCAAGGACTTCAACATGGCACCGACTTGCTGACAAAAACAAAGATGCACTTTTCCCAAACAAAGAAAAAAATTTCATAGTATTTCACTATTGAGTTTAGAGGGTTGCTCAACATTGCACACACTATACAGATCTGGTAGAATATTGGGCCGAGAGAAAGGGCAATTCCCCTTGCTGAACTTCATTTTTTCAGCAATGGTCTATGTTCAATCTACCATCAATGCTGTCCAACAGATATTTGATTTTGACGCCTTTGTTTTCCACCACAGTGGCCCCGTGCATCAACGCTTCGCTTGAGAAGGCGACGTCTAACTGCAAGTTTCCTATTTTAGATGCGTGCTGCAGTGTAGATAGATAGATAGATAAATAAATGGAAAGATAGATAGATAGATAGATAGATAGATAGATAGATAGATAGATAGGATACATATTGTCACCGTAATAACAGGAGAAGCAACAGCTGGCAACACAGCAGAACAGCTGCGATCGAGCAGCACGTCTTCTTCGTTTTCTTCGTCTCTCCTCACCGAATGCGCCACCGCACGCAAAATAAAGCGCAATTGTACGGGAACCGCACAACACACGTAAATGTACTGAATTGCCGTGTCATTCTCCCCCCCCCCCCCCCTTAAAAGCATCCGCTCAATGCTTTCGAAGTAGGGACGGTAGGCGATCAGCGTGCGTACTATGGCTTCATCCCAGCCACGTGGACGATGTCTGGCTGTGGTGTACGGCGGGAGCATCGCGTGGTGCTCTCTGGAACAACCTTGTAGTTGACGTCATTGAAGCGTTGAAGAACCCGGTGAGGCCCGAAATAACGACGGAGAAGTTTCTCCGAGCTCCCGCGTTGGCGAACGGGACTCCAGATCCATACTTTGTCTCCGGAGTGGCAGGTAACTTCTCTGTGGCGGAGGTTGTACTTGTGAGCATCGTAGTATCCCTCACATCATGCCTAGGGAAACTCTTTGAAAAAGTAATTCACACGAGGCTCACGAATCACCTAGAAGATCGCAGCCTCCTATCAGACTACATGTACGGCTTTAGGAAACACCTATCAACTCAGGACGTATTTCTCAGGCTTAAAGCGGAGGTCCTAAGAAATATAGCTACGGGAGGCGAGCACGTGGTAGTCGCGCTTGATCTCAAAAGTGCATTCGACACCAAGTCGCACACGCTCATACTCGAAGAACTAGAAAGAGTAGAATGTGCGGAGAAAATCTACAATTACATACGCTCCTTCCTCACAAACAGGAAAGCCACGATAGGAATAGAAGACATCAGGTCAGATAAATTCGGCATGCCAGGTAAGGGTACCCCTCAAGGGGCCATCCTCTCGCCCCTTTTATTCAATTTAGGCATGAACAGACTAGCAAGGCGACTAGAGCAAATTCCAGACTTAAAATTCTCGCTGTATGCGGATGACATTACCCTGTGGGCGACAACAGGCCTTCTAGGGTATAAAGAACAAGTCTTACAAGAAGCGATAGAAACTGTAACTGATTTTGCAGAACAAAGCGGCATGTCCTGCGCGCCAGACAAATCAGAATGGGTAAGGCTACACTAGCCGAAACTATCGGAAAGATCAAAGCATTAGCCTATGGTTAGGTAACAGGGAAATCCAGGAAAAACAAAGAATCCGGATCCTAGGACAATGGCTCCAAGAAAATCGCAGAGCGGACTTCACTATCAAAATGTTCAAAACGACCACCAAACAAATAGCTCGCGTGATAAGCAGAGTAACGAGGAAAGGCAGAGGTCTAACCGAGGCGGAGGCCATCCGACTAGTGCACGCGTTTGTACTAAATAGGGTCACGTATAGCCTGCCGTATCAAGTGCTGAGCCCTAGCGAAACCAAAGAAGTGGACGTAATAATACGTATGGCGTATAAAGCGGCACTAGGACTCCCACCCAGCACGTCCAAGGAGAAATTACAAGCGCTTGGACTCCATAATACTTACGAGGAACTGAGGGCAGCGACTATGCTGGGGCAAAGGGAACGCCTCGACCGCTCTAAGGCAGGGAGACGGGTCCTTGCAGATTTAAATTTCTCTATTCGACCCCATTACTGCGAGGAAGATCTCGTTTCTGTTCCCGAGACTTTACGAGAACAGCTGATAGTTTCCCCAATTCCGACGAACATGAGTCCACTCTACCATGGCGCAAGGCAGGCGGCTAGAGCGAGACAACTCACTGAAAAGTTCAGTGGGCACCGTTATGTCATTTACAGGGACGTCGCAAAGTCCCATCATGGTCACGTTCTAACGGCAGTAAACTACTCCACACACTCAAACATTAAAATCTCGGCCTCAGTGCACACCCATTGCACGAGCACAGCTGAATCAACTGCAATAGCTCTAGCAATCAGACAAGCAGACGCAAGCGGGAACTCGATAGTGGTCCTGACAGACTCGCAAGCAGCATGCCGGATGTTCATTAACGGACGTCCACCGCGCATAACCCTTAAGCTTCTAGGCGAAACACTAAATGCATCACACGGCATTAATTGGTGCCCGGGACACTCGGGAGTCCCAGGAAACGAACGGGCGAACGCACTAGCCCGCGAACTAGCGAACCGAGCAGACGACGCCCCAAGTAAAATACCAAAGGACCACACCCCGCACGACATCCTGGAGCACCAGCGTCGCGAACGACAAATCTACGCGTTTCCGCATCCGCAGCTCGGAGTAGGAGACATTCAGAAGTACCAAAAAATCCAAACTCACACCTTTCCGCACTTGGGACTGTGGCATGCAATGTGGCCAGCAGTATATGCCGGTCAATGTCCCTGGTGCGGGGGCCGGCCTTCTGTTCCCCACATTATGTGGGAATGCATATGTAGGCCACCGAACATTAACCCTCCCCTAATACTGACCTCACTAAGGGAGCCCTGGGAGGCCGTCCTCGCTCGAGCTGACTTGGAGATCCAGAAGGGTCTCTTAGACTAGGCTGAGCGTACGGCAACGGCCACTGGAATCCTGGACTAGGCACCCACCCTTCCCGCTCCCTTGCCTGTTTTTTTTTATTCAATAAAGTTTTTTCATCATCATCACAGTATAACACTTTTTTTCTTTTCGTATAAGAACAATGCTATATCAGCATATTATGAGCGCTTCTGAAATAAAAAAAAGTTCAGAGCGCTGCCACGAATGTTAAGGTGGCAGCCAGACAAGCTGTGACTATGGTGGGCGTATCGTCGTTGGGCATCACCATCCGAACATGTCTATCATGAACGTTTCGATGTCTTTCGTAGGCGTTGCAGGGGGAACATACACAGTCACGATCACCGTACCGTCAAAGCGTTTGATTAAAGATGGCTACGCCAATCGCAGCACGCCCACAAGCGCTAACGCGCTGTGTGCGCAATGTGTGTCACGTAATGAAAAAAGTTGTCGCAGTTTCACCTGAACGGCTAAGAATCAATTGCGATAGCAAATTTGTAGAGAGCTATACGGAGTAATGATATTAGCTTTATCAGTTATATAAACTTGGACATGCAGCAGCACCGGCAACACACAGAACTGTTGTCGACGCCGTCGGCGTTTTGCCCGCGTTCGCTAAAAATGCGTGCGGCGTTGGTGACAGTTGCCGGAGCCTCTGATATAAATAGGCACTTGGTGCCGCAGCTAAACGTTGCCTCCCTTCCCTCCCCCTCCCCCCCCTCCCCCATGCCCTCTCGCGCGTCGGAAGAAGGCGCGTTTGCTGTACATATATGGTGATTGTAAAGGAGGAAAGAGACGCCTACTCTGCAGCCCTTAAGCGAGCACGGCGCGGAACGCGCGTTTGTTCTCCGCCGTGCGTTCACTCCCCGCGAAAGCGCGCGCCCCTCGCTCCCTTTCACTCGCACATACAGCGTTCGGCGCGCGGCGACGATTGGCGCTGAGCCGTGCTCCCTCAAGGGCTGCAGAAGATAGCGCCAACCTTTCCCTTTCCCTCAAGAACCACTTATCATCATCATCATCGCGGCGACGATTTCATCTCCATTGACGTCATACGGAACCTCACGGCGACGGCGACGCCGACGGCAGAAATCTGCTTTTGAGTGTCCATATAATTGATATCGCAATGAAACAGACTTTATACATATATGGTGATTGTAAAGGGGGAAAGAGACGCCTACTTCTGCAGCTCTTAAGGGAGCACGGCGCCGAACGCGCGTTTGTTCTCCGCCGTGCGTTCACTCCCCGTGAAAGCGCGCGCCCCTCGCGCCCTTTCACTCGCACATACAGCGTTCGGCGGGCGGCGACAGTTTCATCTCTAATGACGTCATACGGAACCTCACGGCAACGGCGACGGTGACGACGACGGTGACAACGACGGCGACGCCGACGGCAGAAATCTGCTTTTGAGTGTCCATATAATTGCTATCGCAATAAAAGCAAACCTAAGTTCCGGCGAAAACCGCGGTATAACGCACACATTTTTACAATTCCAAGTTTGAAAACGCCACCAACCCGGCGTTTTCATACAGCTCCGCGAGCAGGGCCGAGGCGGAGGGATGCTTAAAGCCCCGGAAAAAAATGTCCAGCGGCTTTAGTTTCAAAGGGGATGCTCATATCCATCCAGCGAAGAAGTAGAGCCGCCGGCCTAGCATCGCTAGCCTCCTAGCAGGGCTCAACTCTAGTCGTGTGCAGCTTCCAGTAGGCTTGCCGCGCTAGCCTCGAAGCCAGGCCCAACTCTACTCAGGGGGAATGCGGCATAAAAGAAGGTCGACTGGCGCCAGAGAAGAGAGATAGCGGGGACTCAGCCAGCCGGGAGGGAGGAGGGACCGTGCGCTCAAAAAGACATCTGTTTAACAAATATGTTGAACCACCGTTGCAACTATCTCAACTTCAATTCAGCGGGGGACACCATGCATGGACGGAGCAGCTAGGTGCATCGTGTCCGCCTCCCGCGCCCCTCCCCTTTATTATTTTTTGATGTGATAGGACACTTCAAGCGCATTTATGCCGTGGATGTGGTCATGGACGTTGCTGTGCGGTTCTGTATTAAGTCCAAACACGGTGACCTCTTCGCCGCGCGCTCTACGCTGTAAGTGCGAGTGAAAGCTTGCGAGGGTCAGCCGATGACTGCGGCGCAATCTTCAGCGCGCTAGGGCGCATGGCGGTGCGGAAGCGCGCTTGTGTTGCGCGCGAGGCATGGAGGGGGGAGCCGAGAAGTAGAGCGAGGGGGCGTTTTACTCCGGCGGTGGCTGCGCGTGCGCCGTACCTTGAAAGCGGTTTGCGACGTGGAAAAAGTGCGCTTCCACGCGGGCCTTGTCTTCAAAGCAATCTGCTACGCGAACAAAGTGCATCAAGGCTGGTAGCTTCGTATGCGCTGTGCTTTCGGCGTTTAGTTCGCGTTCGATGGACGGCATGAAGGCCATTCGCTCTCTGCTACAGCTGCGCCTCTTCACTCCAACGTTTTCACAACGAGTTCCCGAGATCACCGAGCGAGATGTGTTCAAGCATAGCCTCCCATATTTTTTAATGCCCGCCGAGTGGCGAGCAGAGCAAGGCGCTCCGCCCGTACCTTCTAGTTCATGCGCTCGCCACCACGCCGCGCTGCCGGCCCGTACCCAGAGCAGACGACGCGACTACTTTGTTGCGCGCGTGCTTGTGGAGAGAAACTTGCGCTCGTATTAGAGATGGAGCTGTGAAATAAATGCGCAGGTTGCACTCGTGTTTGTTCATGATGTACAGGGGTGATGGGAAGAAACGCAAACAGTGCGGCGCGATGTTTTCATCCTGCTGTGACCCTGGTGGAAATAAAATGTGGTTGATCCCTCCTATATAGGAATCGGTATAGAACACGAAAGTGAAACGTGTCTTCACAGAAGTAGTGTAATGTTTATTGCACATTGATATATAATGTCTATTGGTGTTTTGTGGCTAAAGCGCCCTTAGGCGTTGATGCACCCACGCTGACGCCTGGTGGCACGTCTCCTCCATCACGACTACCAACGTCGATGACCATGAGCAACCGTCGTGCATATGGAAGCTGCACTACGCTGCACACGCTAGCACAACGCGAAAGACGAAGCACGTAACTGACACACTAATACAACGCGCAAGACAAAGCACGTAACTGAATCGTCACCGAGTCAAATCAGCGCGTACAGCGCGTCGTAATTGCAGCCTCCGCGATCAACTTCAGAAACATTTTCAGAGCTAATTGCGGAGGCCACGCTCCGCTGTGCTGAGTACGGTGAACGCCACCTAGGTGGCGTTGGTAGTGCTTCTTGATGCGAGCGTCCCTTCGAATGCTGGCATCGAGGCGTCGTAGTGCTGAGACCACCGAAGCGTTCACTGTCGGTGCGCGTTAAGGCCCGACCACATTCGGCGTTTTCCCGGCGTTTCCTGGCGTTTCGTCACCCGGCGCCGCTCAGCGTCGACGCTAAGGGAGGCGCCAAGCCGAAACGTCGTACTCAAGGCACACCAGAAATCTCGGCGCCGGCGCCGCCGCCGGAAGCGGCTCGATGAACGCCGACGTGGCGCCGACCAATCAGCGCGTGGCCGCGGCCGCGCTGCTGGCAACTTTTTCAAGCGACTTCCGCAGCAACCATTTCGCTTGCGTGCCACCATGTGGCGCCAGTGTCTCGTCGGCGAGGTGGCGCCGTCTGAGGAAAGCAGCCGCTCGTACCTTCGAGCGCGCTGCCGTGAATGTTTTTGTGGTGTGTGCCGCAGAACTATAAACAGGGCTTAAAACCTTAATCGGGAACCCTACTCATAGTTCACTTGAATGACATTGCACACTGCTTCTGGTTAAATCTGTCTGGTCACATTGTGCGACGCTGGACTGGCGCTGTTTGCGTGCGTCTCATGTGGCTGGGTGACCTCTCCGGCGCCGTTAATGCAACGACGCCGAGAGACGCAACGGCAGGAAACGCCGGTGAAACGCTGAATGTGCGCCGGGCTTAGTGTCATAATGCAGTACTTCTCTTTTCTGCTCGTAGGCGGCGGCACCGCCCCGAGCAAGAGCGCGGGTACACGGAGGAGTGTTAGATATATAAGGCGCGTCTGTGTAGCTCTCTGCAAATGCGTTTGTGGCGCAATGGGTTAAACGCTCGGCGATCTATCGTCGCGGACCGAGAGGTCGTGGGTTCGATTTCCAAATTTTGCATGTTTGTGGAACTTTTTCTTCTGGTTTCTTTCTTTGTATTATGTTTTATGACGTATTTCCGTGACGGAAATACGTCAGTGAAGTCTTGGTGGACCCCGGCATAAAACACTTTCGTGTTAAAAAGATGGTAGAATAGTTTTATTCTAGTGGCTTCTAGTTATCATGCAGGCTGCAACCACTCGAAAAGAAATGCGAAATATCAGAGAATGTAGGTGCCGCACTGTTCGCGTTTCTTTCCATCCCCACAGTACATTGAAAGCAAGCAACACGAGACATATTGTGCATACTGGACATTTCACTTAGGCCCCCAGCTGTGAGATCAAGCTCACAGTTTCAGGGTCTTTCGTGACAGCGGCTTTATTGCGAACACTTTGGCGACGTCTTGTTTGTCTGTCGCTTTCAGAGCGAAATTGGTGAATATTGGGCGAAAGAACTTCGTAAGCAACAATTTGAGCAAATTCTCTTGGTGCCCTGGCTTCGAACACATCAAAGCTTTGTGCTCGCGGAGGATTTCGGTAGCATTGTTCACAGCCTCCTTTAGAGGATGATGCATACGCCTTCTTCTTGCTAGAAGAACTTCGACGAACTCTGTAGTGCGTAGAGAACATCTAGAAGTTGTGCGGACGGGTAAAGAAGTCCACCGCGGTCTTGGTGTTTAATGAGCGAGTCCGATGGTGTCGAGGCGTTTGGCTTTGTTAAGAGCGCGAAGCACTCCACACATTCGAAGTTTTCTCGTACGGCTCTTGCGAGGTAGCCACCAACCATAGCCAATGCGGCCACATCTGGAGTGGGAAGTAGAGGCTTATCTCGGATTAGTCGCTCTATGAGCTCTCTAAGTGCATCTGCAGGGAATTCCTTGCTGGTTTGCTCCCTTGTGTTTTTCTGTTGCGGCAGCGTTGACAAGCAATCACTCTCTTCTGCTGCCATTATGTTGCTTGTACTCGACGCCGATGCGATACCGGTCTTGAGGGTTTTCTCAATGCCTGTGAGCACGGCGCGGACGTCCGTTTGGTCATTTGATCCTGCTGATTTCCTGGGCCAGCCAAAGAACGACTCGATTGGGTCCGATAACATTTTCCTCGTCAAAACGAAGTGAAAAGACATCTCTTCAAGAAGATATCTAATGCACTCAACGTTAGAACGAGTTGTGATCACAAGACCTTCATAAGTCTCTTTGGTTAGAAAGTTCTTTGCCAGGCACTGACTTTTGAGATCGGCCAGGTAGTCGAGGAAGCTTGTCTCCAGCCAGATTAGTCGTTCATCGCCTGCAGATTCAAACTGCTTGCAGTCAGCATTCTTCTGATGTATGTGCTGGGTACAATTACTCACGTCCATGAGCACGAACCAGCGGTGCACGGTGTCCATAAATTGCACCGTCGGTCCGACACCCGCGAAGCTTGCGTTGCACGTGTGGCCCGCCTGCTCTTGCAAGAGCTTCATAGCAGATGTCACGGGAGGAGAAAAAACTTGCACTGCTCTCTGCACGTTCATTTTTTACATATTCGTAGGGAATACGTGCTTTCTCGTCTAAAATCGTACTGGCTTTACAAGGCTGCCTTGCTGCATTCTGTAGAGGCTCTTCAAGTGGTTCACTGATATTTCGCCGCCTTTCCAGATGTCACGGGACAAAAACTGTGATCGCACGTTTTTGATCAGGTGGCACTGATCGAATGCAAGAAAGAGCTTTCGATTCGGTTTGCCAGGGTGGTCAATGCAATGCTTGAGGCTTCCGTTGCACAGAAGTTGCATAGCCAAGACATTGATCTTGTGGTTGTCTGTGACAATGCGCACGACGAAAAATCCAATTTCTTGAACTTCCTTCAGAACGTGTCTCATGAGCATGTGCAGCTCACGGCCAGTGCAGTTTCTCGCGAAAAAGTACGCCACGGGTATTTGAACGAAACTGAAAGGCCGTTAAGGACGAAACACAAGAGTGAGTTGGGTCAGCCCCAGGCTCATTTGTTGTTTCTTTGGGAAGTTGACACCATAGTCCACTATCGCGATGAAGGCATCTCTTTGCTTGTGATACAGCTAGCCGTTGCTTTGACGGCATTTCGTCTACAATTAAAGAGCATGCCCTCGCATTGCAACGAGGGATGAGAAGCGAGTTCTGCAGACAGCCTTTGCTTCACGAGTTCGGTCTGTCCAACTTCTCCACAGTGATGAAGCCCATAAAGCGCTCGAGGGTTACTTCGACAGGGCAGCCGGAAGAATACCTGTGTCCTTACGTGTTCCGTATGCACGAGTCGAGAGGTTACGCAAAACCACAGCATGGCGCACTTGTCACTTCAGACACGTTGGTTTCTTCTTCGCGAAATTCTGAACTTGTTCCTACTAATATTGAAGCAGCCAGCTCTTTCTCTTTCGCTTTCTCCACAACTTGCAGGAATGCAGACACAGTAGCATTCTTCCTTGAGCTTTTGCAGTTCCTGTTTGTACTTGTCGACGGTGTTCTTGAGTCGCTCAATTCGCGCGTTCGAGTCTCGCTCCTTACGTGTCCACTTTCGTTTGCCCATTGCCGAAACCGAGAATAATGACGACACCTGCACAGCTCTGTCCACCTGCACGATCGTAGTGATGCAGCGCTCGCTTGCGCCGCTTTCCAGAGGTAGCGGCAGTTCGGTTGCGGAGCAGTACATCAGTGATAACTCTCGAGAGGCGACGTCGACGGACGGCAAGTCATTGAGAGGAAGTGAAGGAGACTCCAGTTGGCTCTCAACTGCTCTTCGTTTCGGCGGTGGTGTGTTCACTGGCGCAGCTGCCTCACGTTTTCCCACAGACGCGTCGCTTCTCTCTCTATTTTTCGGAGGCTGCAGGTACGCAGGATACTCTTCAAAAATGCTGGGAACAGCGTCGTTCTTGAGTTTGCGAATTTTGCAGCCCTCCTTGAAGTCGGAGGAACCGAAGTGTCGGCTGCATACAGTCGAGTGACACGACGTCGTATTCGGTGTCCAGTCGTCCGAGAAATGACCTTTAGCCATTTCTCTCGCAGTTCCCGATAGCTTGGTATCTCGTGGAACGATATGCCCGGCGTCCGTTGTTTGCTCGACAGACTTGCAGCGTGGTACGCAGCAGTACGGCATCTTGTCGGGCGCAGGGCACCCCCAACTGATTCCACACCGCGGATTAGAAAACCCAATCGGTATGTCGAAAGCAATGCAGCATAAATATTGTCACGTAGGTGACGGTGAGCTGCCTGGCACGCAGGTAGACAGAAATTAACACTGCGTCGACGATGAACTTAATATAGAATTTATTGGGCGAACTTGTGCCCCTAAAGCAAGCGAACTCGGCAACAGCGAAAACAGCAAGCGCGCTTACGGCGTTCATCGGACTCTGGCAGCACGAGCGGTGGACCCGTATTTATACCCTCTTGCGTCCAAGATCGAAACGCGTCAAGCGACGCCACTCGCGTAGGGTGCCTCGATGCCCAGCGCCGCCGTCCAGGGTGGAGACAACCCCGCTGGCGCCGCCATATTGTGTCACACGAGCTGAGACTCAGCTACGCTTGCGTTCATAAAGTGTTACTCGCGGCGCGCTTCCAAGTGCTTTGTCATGATGAGGATTTTTTTATCGGTGTCCCATCTGCATATCTTTATAACCAATAGCCGTTAACTCGTCGAAGGTCGAAGACGTAAATGTATGGCGCCGGGAACAAGTTGCCTAATTCAATCACATTTAATATGCCGTGTGTATGTTTAAAATACGCACTATTTTTTTTTGCGCTTCGATGCTTGGTATATAAGGTTTGCGACCCCCTGTGTGTGGAAGTTTTTCTTTTTTGCTGTTGTATTTTGGTTTACACGTCACGCCTCCTTTACCGTAGCCAGCCACTCGCGCACGGCGGTTAGTTTCCCTTGCGTTGCGCGTGCTCTTCGCGTTCGTTGCAATTATTTGACGATATCTACGCGCAATTTTTGCTTTTTTTGCCCACAAAACTGTGTGCTGACAGGATTAAGCTGGTGTAAAAATAACTGCGATGTGAAAATAAGGTTTAGTTAGTGATGTAGAGAAACATGTAACGTAACTTGTCTGTGTCAATCTTGCGTAGTACACACAAGAAACCAAACTGATGCACAAAATACATTTACTTATAATGTCTAGTACAATCAATCATGAAAGAGATATGTACATGAAAAATTATATGTACTGTGTGGCGCCTGAAGGTTATGTTGAAAGACGAGATAAAAAAATTAATTCGCAAGGTAGGCTCGACACACAATTCGGGATAGAGAGAGTTTTTTTTTATTTATTCATTACATGGGGGGGGGGGGTTGAAGTGAGTACATCAACCTTATTACACACAATATAAATCGAAAACAAGAATGCAAACAAGAAAACGCAACCGCGGGTAATATTAATCAAGATATCCAGCCAGATATCCAGCCAGAATACATACATCAGCTACCATCGAATACGTCGCATCAGCCAAACACATCGATGGCGAGTACAGAACATTTCATAAATAACCATTAGAACACTGATAACTACATTGAAAAAATAAACAACACTGCATACATATCACGTACAAAAACCGTAAATGAAACTAAGACAGTCAAATACAGATTAGCAATGTTTTTCACTTCGAAAATATAGTCCATGATGATGTAGGGCTGTTGACTTTAACAGACGGCGCCCATCCTGTCGATTTCCCTCGTACTAGTCCTCTTCAAAGTGTTTCTAAGTACAGGTAAAACAACAAAAGTGATTATTGATATGAAAAGTTGCCTTGTAAATACAGAGAACCCATTACAGTGCTTAAAAATAAATTTTAGCAGAAGCAATGCTGTATTACCTCGCTTCACACGTTTCGAAGAAATGCACAGGCTACAACAGACACCATGCCAGAAAGCGCCGAAACATTTTGGTCCCATGATGCCCCTTAACTCTACTACACCTGGGCATACCGTGCACAGGCATTTAAAGACCGTCACAGTACCCACTACGATCGGGAATGAGCACGAATGACCATCGGCTTACGATCACCACGCTACAAATATGTACAAGTCTAAAAAATGAGCTATGTAACGTAACACCCTGAGGTCCGCAAGATATCTCCTGAGAAATCAGAGAAAAGCACAATGTTTCACTTACCACGTACAAAACAGCCGCTCTCCCCAGACGAAGCACTGCGTTCTTTAGTCCCAAATAACCAGTACCGAAAAAAGAAAAAAAAAAAAAAAAAAAACAAGAGACACACACGATGTGTGCTTCCCGTGAAAAAGGAAAATAGGTGGCTTACGTGACGATTCGTAGCTAATGTAAGACTATTTCGCGGCTAAGCATCTTCGTCAGTCCTTAAAATAAGGGTACAGACTGCGCCCATCAAAACGAAAAAAGCCTATGCGACGCGCGCTCGCAAACCATACGCTACTCAGACAGCATCGGTGCAGTGCTTACTTAGTTCGTGAGCGAACGTAGGTACGTGAGCGAGGATCAGAGAATACTTTCTTATTTAAATGAAAAACACGGTGCGGTAGTCTAAAGATTCTTGACACTTACCTCGCAAATGCAGGAGTTATCCGTTGCCTTCCAGTGATCGCGCTTTACTTGGGCTTCCCATCTCTTCTGTCGCTCTGGGTCCCGGGGGAAGTGAAAACAACGCAGTCCTTTACGCGTCGATCCGGCGCACTTGGGAACACAACAGCCCGTCATGTCGACACGATGCACTTGATAGCTTGTCAGTCATGCGGCTGAACACTGTCTAGCAAGTAGAAGCGTCCGCGAAGCATCCGCGCGCACTGTGCCTCGAATTCAGCACCGGCACCAAGCAATCGCAACGGCTCGCTGTGACACAATATGGCGTCGCAGCGAGAAAGCGGCGGCGCGGGGGCGGTCAAAGGTTGGCACCACCCTGAACGGCGGCGCTGGCATCGAGGCACCCTACACTCGCGTCGGCAGCAACGCCGCTCGCGTCGGCAAGAACGCTCGCGTATGGGGTGCGAGCGCCTCTTGCGGAGAAGGCAGGCGTAAATCGAGGAGGAAGGGGGAGGGCAGCGGACGGCCTCCGCCGCTCCACTGCGCGGGCATTAAAAAATATAGGAGGCTATGGCTAGGTGAGCACCATTTTGATGACTGCGAGTAATAGTTCCTTCTGTCACACTTACGGCGGTGCGAAATGTACCCTAGCTTGCTCATCCACCGTAGTTTCTCTCCTAACACCTGGATTACTCGCCAAATGCTGCATCACCATTAGCTGCAACGTACTCGACAAGAAAAACGGAGAGAGACTTTCTCTATTTGCTTCAGCCTTTTATTATAATTTTACTCTGTTTGTAAAAAGAAAGAGACAGGGTCTCTCTACCGCCTCTGGCGCGGCCTAGGCCCAGTCCTCAATGCACTGGTTTCAATAAAGTTGTTTCACTCACTCAACTCAATTTCCGCAATGCATATATTTTCAGCTGGTATGGGAAGGTAATGTAGGGACAGTTCGGCAACTTTAGAGGAAGCCAAGGAGGTTTAAAACCTCCTTGGAGGAAGCCTTAGCTCAGCCCCAACTCCGACGCCGCCTATTCAAATACGTGTAAAACAAAGAAATTTTTTTCTCAGTTATCGCTTGGGCGACATTAATGAAAGTTGCAGCATTTGAGAGGAAAAAAATTGTCGCAGTTTCACCCGGAAGGCGAATCATCAATTACGATAGCAAATTAGTAGAGAGCTAAACGGAGTAAGGATAGTGGTTTTATCAGCTGTGTAAACTTGGACATGCAGCAGCACCAGCAACTCGCAGAACTGTTGTCGACGCCGTCGGCGTTTTGCCCGCGTTCGCACCGAACGCGCGCGGCGTTGGTGACTGCTGCCGGTGCCTCTGGGGGTGGCTCGGAGGTTTTCGACGAGATCAGAACGGGACACTCGTCGAGCAGCGTCGGAAGTCTTTACCAACTTGTCGCCTTGCAACGTTTTAGGGGCGAAGCTCCTTAAAGCGGCACCCGTTCGTCCCTCGTCGTAGTCGTAGTGTGTAACCAGTCTGAGAAAAATGAGAAAAATAAAAATGTCACAGTTTCGCCCTAAGGGCGAAGCAATGAATGCGATAGCAACACAGCAATGTCATACGAAGTAAGGTGAGCGGCTTTGGTAGAAACAACACGCAGAACTGTTGTCGACGCCATCGGCGTTTTGCCCGCGTTCGCTCAAAATGCGTGCGGCGTTGGTGACTGTTGCCGGAGCCTCTGATATAAATAGGCACTGCGTGCCGCAGCTAAACGTCGCCTCCCTTCCCTCCCCCTCCCCCACGGCTTCTCGCTCGTAGGAAGAAGGTGCGTTTGCTCTACATATATGGTGATTGTAAAGGAGAAAAGAGATGCCTACTTCTGCAGCCCTTAAGCGAGCACGGCGCAGAACGCGCGTTTGTTCTCCGCCGTGCGTTCACTCCCCGTGAAAGACGCGCCCCTCGCGCCCTTTCACTCGCACATACAGCGTTCGGCGCGCGGCGACGATTTCTTCTCCAAATGACGTCATACGGAACCTCACGGCGACGGCGACGGCGACGGCGACGCCGACGGCAGAAATCTGCTTTTGAGTGTCCATATAATTGCTATCGCAATAATAAATACCCAACATTAACGAAAGGCCGCGTTTCTAGCGCGTTTCTAACGCGTTTGTGCTAGCGCGTTACGGCCTGTGTAAGAAGCTGGTGTAAGACGATGTGGCCTCTCCGCCTTACCTTCAACGCGTTTCGAACGCGCTGCCCAAAGCGGTGGCAAGTCAAGTTCAAGTCGAGATGATAAGTGGTTCTTGAGGGAAAGGGAAAGGTTGGCGCTATCTTCTGCAGCCCTTGAGGATCAACTCGAGGAGCGTTTATGAATACGGGGGGTATACTCTCTCAGCAGTCATGTGATGGCGTCGGCAAACGCGGTGCACGTTCCGGCATGTGTAAATGGCTGCGTAAGACGCTGTGGCCGCTCCCCCTTACTAGAGAGTACTGCACGTTTCTAACGCGTTTGTGCTAGCGTCCCCTTACGCGGGAGATCGGATGATTCCCTCCGGAGCTTCGCCCACTCATCATCATTCACCCCGTGGATATGCTGTGAATTTTTTATTGCGATAGCAATTATATGGACACTCAAAAGCAGATTTCTGCCGTCGGCGTCGCCGTCGCCGTCGCCGTCGCCGTCGCCGTGAGGTTCCGTATGACGTCAATGGAGATGAAATCGTAGCCACGCGCCGCCGAACGCTGTATGTGCGAGTGAAAGAGCGCGAGGGACGCGCGCTTTCACGGGGAGTGAACGCACGGCGGAGAACAAACGCGCGTTCTGCGCTGTGCTCCCTTAAGGGCTGCAGAAGTAGGCGTCTCTTTCCTCCTCTACAATCACCATATATGTAGAGTAAACGTACCCTCTTCCGACGCGCGAAAGGCCGGGGGGGGGGGGGGGGGGCGTCGTTTAGCTGCGGCACCAAGTGCCTATTTATATCAGAGGCTCCGGCAACAGTCACCAACGCCGCACGCATTTTGTGCGACCGCGGGGAAAGCGCCGACGGCGTCGACAACAGTTCTGCGTGTTGCCGGTGCTGCTGCATGTCCACGTTTATACAGCGGATTAAGCTACTATCATTACTCCGTATAGCTCTCTACAAATTTGCTATCGCAATTGATGCTTCGCCTTTAAGGTGAAACTGCGACAACTTTTTATATAATTACGCATTTGGTACCACAGCTAAACGTCGCCTCCCCTCCCTCCCTCCCGTCCCTCCATGGCCTTTCGCGCGACGGAAGAAGTCCCGTTTGCTCTAAATATATGCTGATTGTAAACGAGGAACGATACGCTTAATTCTGCAGCCCTTCAGGGAGCACGGCGCAGAACGCGCGTTTGCTCTACGCCGTGCGTTCGCCCCTCGTGAAAGTGCGCGTCCCTCGCGCGCTTTCACTCGCACATACGGCATACGGCGCGCGGAGACGGTTTAATCACCGTTGACGTCATACGGAACCTCACGGCGACGGCGACGCCGACGACAGAAATCCGCTTTGAGTGTCCATATAATTGCTATCGCAATAAAAAAAGCAAGAACGTAAGATGCATAAAAAACACTTTCATATGGCGATACCTACAACATTTTCTTCCATTCAGGAATCCGATGTCGGGTGCTTAGTTTATTTTAACTGTTTTACTTTCTACCATCTTCGCGCAAATTTTGTTGCAGCGCTCGGCTAAATTCGGTATGCTTAAAGTTTTTCTGCAAGGATTTCTTTAAAAAAAGGAAACAATCAGAGCCTGATAATAAAATTATCAGCTTATGAAGATGAAGAAAAGTTCAAGGTCAGAAAGGCCAGGCTGCAAGATTGCCAACCTAATAACTGTGGGCATTAGCTCACGAAGGGACTATTCCAAGAGTCACTTTTTAAAGTTTTACTTGAAGCAGTAGAACCACGGGTGACCATAATTACTATTTAATTAATATTTCAACGATAAACACAACCAATAGTACCTTAGGAACATTCCCAGCCATGTACTTGAGACGTTTAAAGAAGGTGAACTTTGGCTATGCTGGTCAAAACGCGGCTCTTTCTTTCTTTTTTTTTTTTTCGCACACGCACAAACCATCGAACACTTTGGACATGATGGCAGCTACGAGCAGCACGAGGAGCCACCAGTGCAGGGTCATGCATTAGCGCGTCCTCCGCCGTCATAAATTTGGGGTTGTTACATCAACCCACTGACATCTGACAGCTGGTTGCTCTGGGCACCGCCTTAAACTCGACGCATCGGGTTTCTTTCTCGTCCCTCGTTTTTCGTCCTATTCTTCGTCACTTTTAATGACACTTGTTCTTCCGCAGTTCGATGTTTTGTTTCGTGGCGCTGTCATATTGCTGCGCAGGGCCACCCTCTGGGACATCTGTAATGCTTCACCCCTCGAATTTGGGCTCAACGAACACTGGAAATCGCGTAAACGAGAGACGTTTCAATCGGGATGCAATATTCATATCGCGCGGCCATCCACTCATCTGTCAGAGACGCGGCGCATTTTGAACCGATTTTTCTTTTCCTCAATGTTTTTTTGTTTTATGGCGATTCCCGGGGAATGGGCCGTGTTACCGCATGCATGTTTCATGAGCCGATTATGCTGCCGGTGGGTTCACGAAGTTTATAATGTAAGACAAGCTCTCAACGTTTCTTAGCGGCGACATTGGTGCATGTTCCACTACTATATAGGGTCAGTGCTTTCCCTCTCAGTATCGCTGTTTGCAACAGTGTAGCATGTGTTATGTAGTGTGAAATAAGGCCACGTGTTCAGAACCTCTATACATGGATGCGGTGTTTTTATGGGTAGAATGATTCCATGTAATATCACGGTGGCGTACGATGCACTAACCCGGGCTGTGCGGGACATGGACATGAAGTATATAGTATTGGGTCATTGGCGCGAGCAGTGCTAATCGGTAAGCTTTGACGCGACACCTTGAGTCCTTGACTAGAATCGACTGTGGGCAAAACAGCTACAACAACAATGACCATACAGACAACAAAAATAACATTAGAGATAACGACAACACAAGAACAACAAGAACCAGAACTCCACCAACAACAATATTCACAGGAACAGTAACAACAGCAACAACAATAAAAAACTAACAGAAAAAAACGAACTTCTGAAACAGGAACACAGATTTGCTTTTGTCTGCTCTACACCACCTTTCGTCTTGCTTTCATGCGATCTTGCTCTTCGATGTTTTTTATCCCCTGCCTGAAAATCAGGAAGCCATTACACCCCTTGCGGTCGCATTTTCTCCAGTTTTTCGACACTTTATTGAGGCTTGTTTCTCAGTTTTTTATAATATTGAAGAGCTATAAAAGATAACAAAAAGGCGGCTGCTGTGAACAATCATCTTGGAGAGATGACGTTTGTGGCTGACGTATACGTGGACTATAAACGCTTGACGTCATTCAGCCATATTGAAGTAGGTAGTCGAACAGCACAGCAAGATAGGCCGCTTGTATGTCTCGGCTGAGTACAACAGAATCCAAAAGCACTCTCATTCCAACTTTTGTTTCTACCCACCCAATTTTGTTTGAGTGTTGAAAGCGTCTGCGTTCGACGTGAACTCACATAGTCCTCATTTTCACTCTGTTCTCCAAGAGCTCCTTTCTCTTTGGATCAAGCAGTATAGCAGGTGCTGAAGAGAATGAAAGCAGGGCCACCAAAAGAATGAAGATGTAAAGTTATGATTCAACCTTTTCTTCAGAAACAAAGCCACATAAAGTAGGAAGCTTCTTTTTTTTTGGCACAACTTTAGAACTTGAGAACACTCCTCCTTA
>NC_051162.1:66106477-66166476 GCF_013339745.2 Dermacentor silvarum
CGGCCGCTGCGGAGCTCCGTCTTGCGTTATACCCAGCACCTTCACCAAGATGTTACGGGGAGGCAAATACAACAGGAAAACGTATTTACATATATTTACAAGGCGATCAAGCGTTCAACCATATGGCCGAGAGCGCGTGCCAGATCATCAGCGTTTTCTTCATCGATGCTCCTCTAGATGGATCATACAGTGACAATATAATTGCTATCGTAATAAAGCAAATGTATGTAAATTAAGGCAAATGTATGTAATTGTAATTATGTTGATAACGCATACCTTTATGTAGTAAAAATACTTTCCCCAAATACGCAGAATATATATATATATAGATATTGTAATGAAGCAGAGGCGTCCCTGGGTATGTGCCGACTGAGGAGGAAGACGAGGGACCGTGCCGTGATCGCGAGCGAACCCGTGCTACAAACAGTCCTTGCAGTGCCTACCAGTACCTAGCGTTCTTACAACGTTATCGACGACAATAAACCTCGTCGCATTTGGTGGAGGTTGCTGAGATCCTTCGCCTCGTCCTGGAGTTTCGCACTCGAACCCTGCCAACACCAACACGATCGCCCTGCACTATGCCTGATCCAGCCACTTCGTTGCCTGCACCACCGGCTGCCACTGTCGTCTGCGCCGGCGTCCCTCTTCATCGCGATCCACCCATTTTCAGTGGGACCGCCGAACACGACGTGGAAGCCTGGCTCTCATCGTACGAACGTGTAAGTGCCCATAACAAATGGGACGACCAGGCTAAGCTGTCCTATGTGTCCTTCTACCTCGCCGACGTAGCCAAACTGTGGTTCTTCAACCACGAATCAGACTTTTCAAGCTGGTCAGCATTTAAGACCCTTTTTGCCGAAGTGTTTGATCGCCCCGCTGTGCGTAAGCTACGCGCTGAACAGCGTCTGCGCCAGCGCGCGCAGCAGCCTGGAGAGACATTCACCAGCTACATCGAGGATGTTCTGGATTTGTGCAAGCGGGTAAATCCCACCATGTCAGAGGTATATATATATATATATATACCTATATACAAGGTACATAAGGATAACTTTGTGGTTATCTTCGATTTATTTACCTCCGGTTGCCCAACCAATACTGTTTCGTAAATAAACCGAAAATAACTGTGAAACTGTGCTTCTCATACCTGTAAATACGTTTGGCCCATTGAAAAATTGCGGGTCAGCATGGACGGTGGAGCATATTTCTTCACGCAGGTGGCAAGGTATGACTTGCGGCCGTCGGACAAGTAGCTGTGGCTATAGAGAAGGATATCCAAAATTTCAAGGTCAGGAGCTTGATGGCACAGAGCTCGAGGAAGAGTAGGAAGAGTCTGAGGGGATCAGAAGGAGGTAGAAAACAGCGCTAATCTGAGCATACTTGTGTTGCTCCAAAGCCATGTCGCTGCCCACTGGGGACCAAATGCTGAGAGGCAGGGACTGGTATAACACTGTCAGCTGGCTTTGGTTAAGGCGATATCGCGTTGACATTGGTGTGGTGGCGGCCAGAGTGACAGACTCGCATGCATAAATCTTGCAATCTTAGACACCATTTATCTAGTCAGCCAGAGGGGTCCTTCAGCGTCGACAACCAGCAAAGCGCATTGTGGACAGTACCTACATCGAAGGGACGGCCGTTGAGGTAAGGTTGAAACTTACCAAGGCCCCAGATTATGGGCCAAGCATTCATTATCGCTGACGAATAATTCACTGCGCTTTGATGAGGGTCCGGCTTGCGTATGGGACTGTGTACGCATCGAACCCAGATTTACGCTGAGCGAGAGCATCGCTAAGTTCAACACCACTGGCGTCGCTTTGTGCTTCGGTAGGAGCAGTAGGGTTAAAAGGACGCAGTATGTGGCTCTTGCTTTGCCCAGGCGGCGCTACGAAAATGGTGCTAAAGAGCCCCCTCTGTCCTGAACAGGGTAGTGCCAAGCTAGGTCGTCTGCTTCGGAAAGCACGTTTACAATATGGACCCGCCACTTTTCGTCGTTTTGTACCACAGTCTGCAGCGAATATGGGGCGCCGAAGATTTTTTTCAGGGGTAGCACGCTACGTAAAAGCAAGAAATTATCCAACGCCGAATACGTGTACTCCCTTCAAGAAGTAAGCGGCGAAGTGCGGGGTCAATCGCAACTGAAGCGAGTCGCGTACGAAGTTGAACTTCAGGTAAAGTTTGCACGCTGCTAGATTCAGGCACATAAACGCGAGGAAATGCTTGCTATAAATGAATTCACAGCAGCGATAAGCAGACATCATGTGTACAGAACTGCGAGCGCACGACAGTACGCGTCGCGACGGCAGCGGTCTTTCAGCATGCCGCGAAATGGCAGGCCTGCAATCTTTGTTGACTGCATGCCGCTAGACAAGTAGTATGCCTGTGCAGTAGTAGCGGCCATCTGCCCCATTAGCAACTGATAAATAACTGATGCAATGCATATGAGCTCCCATGCAGTAACGTACGTGCGAATCGTGCTGCAACGCGGGCTCGTGCGCTGCTCGCTTGATGTAGCTTTTAATAACAGCGTTCGAACATCGATGTGCTGTAATCAATACTACCTTACTGCGCTGCCTCAACGTGATGGCTTGAGATCAAGGATGAGCACATTTAACTCGCAAACCTGTGCTACTCGTAGTGGGGTAGCGAAGTTATCCAGCACGCCCGACACTCCGCTTCGTGAAGCCTTGAAAGAAAACGGTAGAACCATCTGATGTTGGGGTTCAGGCCTTCTTGCTCGTGGCAGCTCACGACGCAGCAGTATAATGACGGTGACGCTTTTTCGAGGCTGAGGTAGGAGTCTCCGGATTGGCGTCGCCGATTCCTTCTGCTTCCAGCATTACGTCTCACGGCACACGGAGAGTCCGTTTTCGTTAAACTAGGCTGCGGCCCGCTCGCAGCGTGGTCTCTGAAAAGTGACGAGCCTTTTCGCACTCGCAACAGGGCAGAAAAAAGTGCGAATCGACGTAAACCTCTGGCTAGACACGTGCTTCGCCACAGCCAGGGCTCAATACTACACAAGCTGGTACTATCCAGATATAACTTTTCTAGCCGCCACCAGGTGCCGCTACTATACCTCAAACTCCAGCACCAGACGCTCATTGGCGGTGAGGTTAGGAGACGACACACTTTCTTTCAGGCATCGTCACCAGCTACTTCAAGCCAAAATGTTCGAGTCACTCCGCAGAAGCTGACTCAAGAGAGCAATGATGGACACAATTCTGCGAATGAAGCTGCGAATATATGAACATAGGACAATGCTATGAAGCACAATGCTTTCAAGGACAATTCTATGAAAATTCGACTACTGCACCGAGCATCGTAGCGTCAGAAACAATAGCGTCATTGAATACCACTTGGCCAAGGATGGTTAGCTGTCTTGCACTTAGGTGGCATTTCTTCAAGTTCAGCTGAAGGCCGGCGCCATTTAGAAACGGTAAGACTTTCTCTGGCAAGTTGAGGTCGGTGCGGAAAGCAGCTCAATAATGGCCGCCTAATTTAGGTAACATGGGCACGTTTTCCACTTGGGGCCACGCAGAAGATTGTTCATCATCAGCTCAAAAGTTGGATGGACGTACAAAAGCCAAAAGACATGTCTCGAAACTCGTATAAACCACCTGGTTAGATAAAAGGCAAGCGTTGCTTGCTATCGTAGGATGTCTGTCGTAGGGTGCCTAGATGCCAGCGCCTAAGCTGCTGGTGTTGAGGCATCCTGCGACAAGCTTCTGCGCCGTTCGCAGCGGTCGTTCCGCTGATTACCCTCTTCGCTAGAGGTATATACCACTGTATGTTGTCATGTTCGTGTTCCGTCGCACGCTTGTTGATGAAAATCATCAACATCAGCTACACCTCCCGGTCGGACCGGATCTGGCAGGTGATCGTATTTTTCGGGCTCTGGTTGGGTCCAGGTATCCACCGGGCTTTGAAACATGAGCCTGGGCTCGGGCGGGTAAACTTTTACAAGTTCCTGTCCCGGATTGAAAATCACGGCTCATGCAGTGCTCTTCTGTGAGGTATGTTTGCATTGCCTTAATTATTTAATTTGAAATTTAGGTTGCTAAAGATGAATACACCAAACTCTACTTCAAAAGAACTTAATAGACCCGCCGTGGTTGCTCAGTGGCTATGGTGTTGGGCTGCTGAGAACGAGGTCGCGGGATCGAATCCCGGCCACGGCAGCCGCATTTCAATGGGGGCGAAATGCGAAAACACCCGTGTACTTAGATTTAGGTGCACGTTAACGAACCCCAGGTGGTCCAAATTTCCGGAGTCCCCCACTACGGCGTGCCTCATAGTAAGATCGTGGTTTTGGCACGTAAAAACCCAGAATTTAATTTTTTAATAAGAATTTATTACTATAACTACCTCTAACTTCTTACTCATACATCTGCTATATAATTTCAGTGCCTCTCCCAGAATGTATAATAATGTGTCTAAGAGCCTTAACACGATTTGAACATGCCGCCATGCCATTTAGGAGCAATGCCACCGTTCCCGCACAGCACTCTTGTGGCACATTTTAAAGCCAGCGCCTGCAGCAGTAGCGTTATGGTGATGTGCCCCCATTGGTAGTTTACGTATATAGTGCCACGGCGCTAGGAACGGGGCTGCGCCAACAGAAAACGCCGTGTCTCTTGGGGATCACGAGGGATATAGCGATCAAGAGGAACATGGTGATCACGAAGGATAAAGAGCACCGCCCCACAGATAAACAAAGTTAACAAACAACTTAACAAAACATTACTTCCTCCTACTTCCATCGTGAGGCGCCACCGAAATGGTACTCTCCCCGACAACCGTAAAGCAGGAGTGAACGCTAACTTTCGGGAGAGATTAGGAAAGGACAATGGGACAGGATGGTGAACGGTTGGATTTGCCGCATCTGGCTGGCATTGAAAAACATAGAGGAGGCAACATGGCACTAACTACATCGAATTGCGCTTAAACTTGAACTTTTAGTGCGAAAGTTAAATTAGCTGTAAACAAGTCTCATCAGTCGCTGTTCCCTTTATTGATTTCACTAAGGCGCTCGATACAATTAAGCACCTCATCCTAGTATATAAACTAGAATCTTATGGCATTTCTCGCCCATCCTTGCAGCTAATTCGTGACTACCAGACCGACAACACATAGTCCTAGTGACTAGTTCCTTCTCTTCACCTAAAGTTATTAATAGAGGCGTTCCCTAGAAATCAACAGTTGGGACATTGCTATTTTTATTATTGAATAATCATTTGCCACAAATATTAACGCACGCCTGCTGCCTTCTTTATACGGATGGCACAACCATTTTCGTATCGGAAAAAATTTCCTCACACTACAAAACACAGTGAACAATGATCTTGCTAATGTCATTCATGGTGCATTAGAAACATATTGTCACCTGTAGTAGTGGGAATAGGGCAAGCGCAGAGGCGCAAGAAGAACGAAGTGCGCGTGCTAACCGCTCCGCTCGATGGTTAGCTCTCGCCGCCATTTTCTCCAGAGCCCAGCTGCTCATAAATAAACGTCGTTAGCCCCCTTTGAAGGCGCGTGGCAAAGTGGTGGAGGTGCTGGGTACTTCTCACTCATGCCGCAGACTCCTCCTGGGAGCGGAAGCACCAGCCCTGTGTTAGTCGATACTCCCGTCCATCGGACCAGCCGCAGGATCCGGGGACTGCCTCCTGAAGATACTGAAGACACCGCAGTGCTTCAGACTACCCCAACCGGTATGGAACGTTCAGTGACGAATCGGTATACGCTTCAAAATCCACTGGTGCCGAAGTCGTTCCATGGCGACGTCTTCGAAGACGTCGAAGACTGGATGGCCGACTTCGAGCGCGTGGCCGAATGCAACGAATGGGATGACGCGACTAAACGTAGGAATGTCTACTTTTGCCTGGAGGACGGCGCGCGTACATGGTTTCAAAACCGTGAGGAGCAACTGACGTCGTGGCGCGACTTCCGTCGTCAGCTACTAGACACCTACGCCAGTCCCGATCGCCGCGAACGAGCCGAACGAGCAATCCAGGCCCGAGTCCAGCTTCCCAACGAAAGCGTTACTGCGTTCGTCGAAGATATGACGCGCCTCTTCAGACGAGCAGACCCTGGAATGACCGAGGACAAGAAGCTGCGTCACCTGATGCGAGGGGTGAAGGAGCAACTCTTCGCTGGTCTGGTGCGCAATCCTCCCAAGACTGTCGCCGAATTTTTAGCCGAGGCTGTAAGTATGGAAAAGATGCTTCAGCATCGCTCGAACTTTTATGATCGGCAAGTGAACGCGAGTACTGACATTTTGACGGCCATTGGAAACAATAATGACAACCTTCGCGAACTCATCCGCACCGTTGTGCGCGAAGAACTAATGAAGGTTTATGGCACGCCACAAGCCACGGTGAGCTCCATTGCGAGTGTTGTAAAAGATGAAGTCAACCAAGCACTCCGGTCCAACTTTCCTTTTGCTAACACCGCGCCTGTACCTTCTGTACACCACCGTGCGACCTACGCAGAAGTGTTGAGACAGCCTGCTTCGTCCCCGCCGCTGTTTGTCCAGGCCGCTCATCCGGTTGCACTTCCACCAGCCCCACCGGTGTCGTACATCGAGGAACGACGCACGCCTCCACCGTTTCACCATGCCGCTCCTCCGATTGTGCTTCCGCAGGAGCAACCAGTACATTACGCCGACGATCGACGCATGTCCCCTCGGAAGTCAGATGTTTGGCGCACTCCGGATCGCCGTCCTCTGTGCTTCCACTGTGGTGAGGCAGATCATTTGTACCGCCAGTGCCCATACCGACGCCTTGGGTTGCGGGGCTTTTCCGCCTACTCGCCACCACCCCGACTGGGCCAACGACCTCGGGACATTGAAGATTATCTCGCTCAGCAACGCATGCCACCGCCTACCGGGCGGCAGTCGCGCTCGCCGTCGCCAAGGCGATTTTCACCATCGCCTCAGCGGTATTCGAGCAGACGGTCGCCAAGTCCCCGCCGGGAAAACTAACTCCAGCGACCTTTGGGGGCGAGGCCGCTGGCAGTCGACGCGCTGAAGACCTCCGATCGACGCGAGTAACGAAGGGTACCGGACCGACATCAACTGCAGCTGAACGGAATGACCGGCTTTCGCTCGACATACCTGTGGTGATTGACGGTTATGCGGTTAGCGCTTTAGTGGATACCGGAGCGGACTATTCTATATTAAGCGGGAAGATGGCGACGTTGCTGAAGAAAGTAATTACACCTTGGCATGGTTCGCAGATTCGTACGGCTGGTGGTCACGTCGTTACTCCACTGGGAACCTGCACGGCAAGAGTTCGGATTCGAGGATCGACATTCGTGGCGAGTTGCCTTGTCTTACGAGAATGCTCCCGCGACGTCATTCTCGGAGTTGACTTCCTGCAGGAATACGGCGCTGTTATTGACTTACGGGGAGGTGTAGTCACGTTCTCAGCCGACCAAGCAATCGACACAAACGCCGACAAACGACGTGACGACGCGCTACGTGTTTCCGCCGAAAGTGTTACGCTTCCTCCACGAGCCAGTGTTCTAGTCGAAGTGATGTGCGGTGGATTGCGCGAAGGTGGAGTGGTCGCAGAAAGTAACTTAGCGTATCTACTGACGCAAGGTGTTTGTGCGGCCAGAAGTGTGCTACAGCTTCGTGATGGCCGATCTAAGTTGCTAGTCACCAACTTTAGTAACGAGCATCGACACCTTTTCCGCGGTACTTCCATAGCGTTTGCCGAAGAAATAGAACACGTTGCTGAATGTTTTGCCCCTGAACCAGTGAGGATGGCTGACAAGGCACTGGGCAACGTCGACATTAATTCAGAGTTGTCTCAAGACAAACAGGCAGCACTGCACGCGCTCTTGCTCGAATTCAGGGCATGCTTCGCAAGCTCGTCTAAGGTGCGCCAGACTTCAGTTACAAGGCACAGGATCATCACATGCGACGACGCACGCCCGATACGCCAGCAGCCCTACCGCGTGTCGGCAAAGGAACGCGAAGCGATTCGTACGCAAGTACAAGAGATGCTTGAAGACGGCGTGATCGAACCTTCCAACAGCTCATGGTCGTCTCCGGTCGTTCTTGTCAAAAAGAAAGACGGAACGCTACGCTTTTGCGTCGACTACCGGAAGCTCAACAACGTAACTAAAAAGGACGTGTACCCACTGCCACGTATCGACGACTCGTTAGATCGACTGCGGCGTGCCCAGTACTTTTCGTCACTCGACTTGAAAAGTGGATACTGGCAGATCGAGGTAGACGAACGAGACCGCGAGAAAACTGCCTTTGTGACTCCCGACGGCCTTTACGAATTTCGAGTGCTCCCTTTCGGTTTGTGTTCAGCCCCAGCTACTTTCCAGCGAATGATGGATACTGTCCTCGCTGGATTGAAGTGGCAGACTTGCCTTGTGTATCTTGACGACGTAGTTGTCTTTTCTGAAACATTTGAGCAACATCTTCATCGCCTGCGGCATGTGCTAGAAGCGCTCCGATCGGCTGATCTCACGCTTAAACCTGAAAAGTGCCACTTCGGTTATGAAGAGCTCAAGTTTCTTGGACACGTCGTCAGCGCCAAAGGAGTTCGACCCGATCCCGAAAAACTTGCCGCTGTGGCAGCTTTTCCTCCTCCTGCCGACAAGAAGGCCGTCCGACGCTTCCTGGGCTTGTGTGCGTATTATCGCCGCTTCATTGACAACTTCTCGAAGATTGCGGAACCCCTGACTCGCCTTACCAGGGATGACACGCCATTTACCTGGACGCATGAGCAACAGACGGCCTTCGCTGACCTACGACAACGCATGCAGTCAGCACCCGTCCTGGCACATTTCGACGAAGAGGCTGACACCGAGGTGCATACTGACGCCAGTAACATCGGCCTTGGCGCAGTACTCGTCCAACGTCAAGACGGCATTGAAAGAGTAATTGCTTATGCTAGCCGCTCGCTGTCCCGTGCCGAGGCGAACTACTCTACTACAGAAAAAGAGTGTCTCGCGGTCGTCTGGGCGATCACGAAGTTTCGCCCTTATCTCTACGGCCGCCCCTTCAAAGTGGTGACAGACCACCATGCTCTATGTTGGTTGGCGAACATACGCGATCCTTCAGGACGACTGGCACGGTGGAGCTTGCGGCTACAGGAATTTGACGTCACTATAGTTTATAAGTCTGGCCGCAAGCACGAAGACGCCGACACGTTGTCGCGTGCTCCCGCCGAATCTGTCAGTCGACAGTCAGAGGACGACGACGGCTTCCTGGGCGCCCTCACTACGTCGGACTTGGTCAGATGGCAGCGTGACGACGCTGAAATTCGACCTCTAATCGACCACTTAGAGGGCCGTCAAACAACCATACCACGCCATCTACGTCGCGTCTTGACGTCCTTCTGTCTACGAGACCATGTGCTGTACAAGAAGAACGCCCGCCCGAATGACCGAGCCTACCTCCTAGTAGTTCCCAAGGACTTGCGGGACGATATTCTTTTCGCTTGCCACGACGAGCCTACATCTGGCCACCTCGGCTCCTCACGAACGCTTGCTAGAGTGCGCGAGATGTATTACTGGCCCGGGCTGTCGGCAAGCGTAAAACAGTATGTTAAAGGCTGTCGTGAATGTCAGCGGCGAAAGTCACCACCCCTGAAGCCCGCCGGGTTATTGCAACCCATCGAACCACCTCATAAGCCATTCAACCAAGTCGGCTTGGACATTCTTGGGCCGTTTCCTCTATCAACCGACGGCAACAAGTGGGTGATTGTCGCCACTGACTATTTAACCCGGTATGCTGAGACAGAGGCGCTCCCACGAGCCACGGCTTCTGAGGTAGCGCAGTTCTTCATGTGTCACATTGTCTTGCGCCATGGTGCCCCATCCATTGTTATCACAGACAGAGGAACGGCGTTCACGGCACAGCTCATGGACGAAATTTTTCAACTAAGCAACACCAGGCATCGAAAGACGACCGCTTACCATCCGCAGTCCAACGGCCTTACGGAGCGACTAAACAGGACCATCACAGACATGATCTCTATGTACATCGACGTCCAGCACAAAACATGGGATCGTATCCTGCCTTATGTGACCTTCGCGTATAATACCGCCGTACAAGAAACAACGCGCTTCACACCATTTCGCCTCGTCTACGGCCGCGAAGTACAGACGATGCTGGACGCTATGCTTCCGTGCCACGACTCCGAGCACCTAACTACTGACGCCGAAGAATTTGCTCAGCGCGCTGAGGAGGCTCGCCAGCTCGCGCGGCTGCACATCGGTGAGCAGCAAGTCTCAGATGCACGGCGCTATAACATCCGTCACCGGCAAGTGCGCTACAGTCCCGGAGACCAAGTGTTGGTGTGGACCCCTGTTCGCCGCCGTGGCCTTTCTGAAAAGTTGCTCAGCCGGTATTTTGGCCCATACAAAGTGCTGCGCCGCATTAGTGACGTGAACTATGAAGTCGTTCCAGACAGTGCGGCGCAAACACGGCGTAGACAACCACCTAGCCCTGACGTCGTTCACGTCGTACGCATGAAGCCCTACGTTGCGCGTTCGTGATTTTTACGCTCCCATGTGCACCCTATGCGCTTACCTCTCTGTTTCTAGAGACGTAGAGAACTGTTTCTAGCTACGCTGCTGTAGCTATCACTGTGTTCTGTGCTCGAGCATTTTCATTGAGCGTGTTTTTTTGTTTTTTTTTTGTTTTTTGTTGTTGTTTTTTTCCCCTTTCCCACACCACTTTTTGAGCATCGAGGCGATGCTCTTTCCGAGGAAGGGGGGAAATGTCACCTGTAGTAGTGGGAATAGGGCAAGCGCAGAGGCGCAAGAAGAACGAAGTGCGCGTGCTAACCGCTCCGCTCGATGGTTAGCTCTCGCCGCCATTTTCTCCAGAGCCCAGCTGCTCATAAATAAACGTCGTTAGCCCCCTTTGAAGGCGCGTGGCAATATTATATATCAATCTTTCCAAGACAACATTTATTTATTTAATTCCCCGCCAACATTATTCATAGATTCTATAGTTGTATCAGTTAGCAATGCATAATTACGCGATCTGGACCAACAAAATTTCTAGGCTTTCTATTACATGAGCACCTTAAGTTCAACCGCCATGCTTTTCTCTTATTCTAAAAAGTATTTTGGCATTCACGCCATTATGAAATCACGCTCCTTTTTCCAACTAAGTATTCTCTAGTCTTTGTATTACGCGTATTTTCACAGTCATCTTTCATACTGCCTATCATCATGGGGTAGTACATACTTCACGCACCTCCACCAACTAGGAGCTTTACAAAAGCAAGCGGTACGATTGATGACATTTCAAAGTTTTCACCTCGCTCTGCTTCCATTTTTCGTTCCCTAAACATCTCCCTTTTCGCATGTTATTCAGTCATGAGGTTCTGTTAACGCAGTTACTCCTCTTAAATACAGAATTAAGCGATTATTTTTTCTAAGGGTATTTTTCAATCCACCTTATTACATAGTTAGTCCTAATTGATTCTTCAGCTTCTTAAATATTATAATTAGATGAAAAGTGTCAATGAAAGAATTGTAGAGGAAAATGAAAAACTCCTGATAAAGCTTTCTGTTGCTCAATACGTGCCACATAAAGGTGTTTTTTTTTTGAGCATGAAAGCCGCCCTCGAATGCATGGAAAATTGCGGCGCGACTGGCCGCTCGAGGAACTTTGGCGGCTTATGATATCCCTAATAAAAATCGGGCACTCGGTTTCCTTTCTCCTCGTTCATTGCATAGCGAACCCCCATGCTACCTGAAGGCAGCATTGGTGCCTTCAGGTAGCATGTGTGGGTTTATTAACTAGTTGTCTTCAAACCCCTCCCCCCCCCCAAAAAAAAAACAAGAAAAGATAACGTACACGTGACGCCTGCGGCAGAAGGGAATCCGCCGTCAAGGCCGTGAGTGGCAGCGCTGGATAACACTCCCAGGCTTAGTTCTTGCAGATAAATACAAACACCTCATAAAGTGGATGGGAAAACGGCGCCGCTCTAGCTTAATTGGTATCAGCATCGAACGCGTAATGCGAAGACTTGGGTTCGTGCCCCACCAGGGGCCAGGTGGTTTATCCACTTTGGTTTTGATAAATTCATCGTTTCTTTACCTCAGTTAATAAGTACAAGTAATTTCCTCTATGCTGTCCTTGGTGTGCTTGTTGGCTTCTTATGGTATTACCACATACGGGTAGTTTCATTAAACACTTTCAAAAATTTTTAAAGGATGCCTGTGGCAAATGTGGCAATTATAATTCGAGAGCTGGTCTACTCGAAGAGGCGGACATTGCTTGCAGAAAAAAGGAACATGTAAATGCGACTAATTAACAAACAATCACTAAATATTTTAACTAATTACCATCTGGCCCATATTGCAATTTACAAATTCTAGCCGTGGAGTTCGCAAGGCGGATCCACTTCGAACAAATTCTGAGCATGACACCAGTTTCGAGATAATAATTACCAAACTTTGCGGAGTAATGGCTGGGCTTCCACTTACTTTCTTAATAAAACGACGTTTTATGCATTTTTGTCAAATGTCAACGAAGAGCCGCCAGAAATGCAATCTTCAGGAAATCCGAAATCATAAAGCTAATTCTCCTTGCGTCTTTTTCTTATTATTTGCCACTTCTCCCATACTTTGGATCGCTCGCTGCTCCTGTGTCCGATTATATACAAGGAATTGAGCTACTGGCTCTGCGTCATTGATTAGGCGGCCGAATAAAGAACTTGGCCCACTGGGTACGTGCAACTGGTCATGTAACAAAGTGCATGTGAACATTCTAATAAATAGAGCTACTCATTGCATTTATCAAGACACTAACACAAGCTTTATAATAATTGTGCTTCTCATAAAGCACGCAAATATCGAAGTATATTTCTCATGATAATTTGGATTGGATTGTTGGCGCTTTAACGCAGCAGCAAGTTCCGATCTTCATATTGTGCAATGAACGCGAATTCACCTCTGTCTTTTCTTTCCTTTTTCAGATAGTGGCATTTGTACTGTGTGGGTCCCACAAAACGCTGTCCACCTAGAACACACTGAATGCATAAGTGCATTTAAATCGCAGTGCCAGGGTACCGACAGCTGTCTAAGTAAACGGCAGTCGTGAGTTCTGGAATACATTTTAAGCCCCGGAATGAGACTATTGAGTGATTTATTTGAATATAAAACGCTTAACAAGCCCTCAATCTTTTCTGTCATTGCTTATTTCTCATTTTTGCAGCCTGCAAACAATACTGTAGAAACCTGGATTTTTCCGTTTTTGTATGTGTCGACGGCAACATTCAAAACATTACCAATCGCATTTTCAAGATCACGTGCCGGTTCGGACATTACGACACTCGCGTAGCTCCTGGCTATTTCACCACCACATGCTATACTTTAAACTGCAGCTCTTACGGCCCAACCACTGGTATGCTTCGGCACGCTTTGACGCACGCCGACGAGCGAACGCGTCGGTTGGAGGAAAGGGGCCCGCCGCACAGGACACAAGCTCTGACGCGCGCACACGCTCGTTCCTCGGCTGCAGCGCACTGTTGCTTGACAATTTTGTCTTCAACCGTCCGAGTCCAGCCTAAAACAGCCTGCTGTATACTGAGCTCAAAATAATAAGTTAGTGATCTGTATTCTCTTTTAGATAAAAAAAATACGTTTGATTAATGAATTTACGCGTGCAGCAACAGCTTCTTTTGACCTTTGAAATAACAACAGCGCACATGATATCGATATCAGCGAGTGAGCTCGCTACCCGCGTCGTCGTCTGTCTACAAGATCGATTGGGTAACACTTGCACGACCATGCCATATATCAAAAATGTGTCGTACCATTTCATTTTAGTAGCTCATTGCACAGCCAACTATGTAAGAATTAGGTGTGCAAAGTATAATGGAAAAATCTGCATTACAAATATAATTATGATTGTTGGTGTATGAACGAAAGGCTAAAAGGTAGGTTCTGAGAAAATCAGCAAAAAAAGAATTTCAACACCTGTAGCACTCACCACAGAACATCTACAACAGCTGAAATTTACGAAATTTGTAGCTTGTCCTCTCCTGATCCTTGTTTCTGTCTAATCTTGCCCGTAAAGCCCCTAATTTCGCATCGGAGTGCCTTCACATTGAGCGGAATTGAGTGTATTGCTAGAAAAGTTTTCACTGACTGTGTAAAGGCCATGTCCTATTGTAAGTGGTTTCAACAGGTCAAGTATGTCTTTATCGATATTAATGAAATGGCATACCATCAAATAATAGCAACTTGAGAATCGGAGGGTTTCAATATTCGTCTTTCGTTGTCCTTTGCCAAGTCGTACTTTTGAAGCACTTATTCAAATGTATGGGGGCAGCAGATTCGCATAATAGAAAAATATATAAATATGTTCTTTTCACAATTTATACACTTCAAGTCACCACACAAAAATAAAAATGCCAGTCTGTTTGTTGTTTTCAGGCTACTATAATTTTTTTCATTGAAAAAGACATTCACCTTGTTCTGTGAGGTACGCAATAATTGTTGTGCATATTATTTTATTGCCCAACACTGGACGCGGTAGCCAACCGTTATTTAAGATCAGGAGAAATTAAGCACACAATACATAATATGATCAGGCACATAGCGTTTTATTGCACTTCCTTATTTGATGCTTTAAAAATTGTCACACTACAACTTAAAAGCAGCATGCGAGACAAGATGTACAGAGAACACAAATGTGGTAAACAAAATAATGTCAGATAGAGATACAAATAGGGAAAATGAAAACGAGGAAACGTAAAAGGGAGTTAATCATAAAGCATGTATCTACATATATACAAATACAGGAAATGAACTCTGAAATATGTCAATAGAGGCACAATTCTTATTACATGTTTTCTGGAGTCGAGCCATATATAGGAAAGTCTTTAACGGAATAAGGCCAGGTAAAGAATGCGGAGAAAAACTGCACATCGTCAAGAAGCTTTGGGGAATGTGTAATGTCATGGACCACCTTATACAGGTAGAAAAAGTATTCAGTCAACAGCTGTGAGTTGAGGTATATTTAAGACGGCAGGACTATGGTCACCAGAATGGCAAAAGTGGTGCTGGATCATAAATATCAAATTATGCTGCACGAGTTCAAGGAGGTCGGAATTAGCTTTGCACGTTGCACCCCAATCTATAGAGACATACTCTAGTAGTGGAAGGCTCACAGCAGAATATAGTTTTAGTAACAGAAAAATCATACAATATACGACACACAATACCAAGAGCCTGAAGGGCACTTTGTGCCCTTCGCGCTTTTGTGTGAAGGGAACCTGAGCGTTTTGTCGAAGTAAACACCAACATTCTTCATTTCATTGATCCTGGGCAGTGGAACATCCCGAAGGGTGTATGAAAATCTCACAGAGTGTATTTTCCCAGTATAACATACCATAATAGTTTTAAAATCATTTAAGAGTACCTCATTGGTTCTGCACCAGTGTTAGAGTGAAAAACTGTATTTTTGGAGGTTCATGCAGTCGTGAACACTGTTGACAGTCTTAAATAGCTTTAAGTCGTCGGCATGCAAAGCCATGCTTTTCATATATTAAAATTTTCTTAGCAATAACGGAAAGCAGCGAATGCAATACCGATTCAGACAGTTCTGACGCAGCGCAGAGGATAGATATAGGCTGGTAGATAGTAACTGCACTATAGCACCCGATTTGTGCACGGGCAACATTCATGCTACCTTCAAAGTGCTATAAAATGTACTAGACTCTAGGTAACCATTGAAGGTGCTCGTGAGAACAGCGACAAGCACGCTCGCATACGTCTGAAGCAGTGCGTGAGCAATACCATCAGCACTGCAAGATGGGAAATGTTTGAAGTGTTTCATACACTAGAAAACAAGGTCTTCATTGACTGATGCGTACACACCGTTCCAGACTGAGAAGGTTACATGAAGCATCTTTTACACCTTACACAGAACAGAAATGTTCTGCAAAGGCATCAGCAGTGTTCCATACATCACCATTTTCATCAAGAAGACATACATCTTCGGTGCTCTCTTTAGGAGAGTGAGAGCACACGAAGCTCTAGAAATATTTTGAATTACGTGTCATGCTGGCCTCAACACATTCAATTTGATCGTAGTGATCATTCTAATAATAATAATCTTAGTGGTAACATGGCCCCCTATACAGTTCGCAAGGCTAAAAAAGCCGGCAGATCCCACGCCCTGTGGGAATCGATGTTACGCGAAGCAGTGTGCGGTGTTACGTTTGGCCGAGTTGGGTTCCAAGCCGGGAGAAGAAGACGCCGGGAGAAGGAAGAACGTAGTTTTAATACGGCATGCTTGCCGAAAGAAGGTGTACAAAAGAAGCCGCCAACGGCGTGATCCGCAGTCCTTTATAAAGGAACGCCGTGATCAAAGGGCGAGGGAAAACATCAGCGCACATGCGCGAAACAGATTATCGTCCGGAACAGATGAGCCAGACTTGGGCGCCGGCTGATAAGCGGTGCGCAACGCAACAGCCCCTCCCCACGGAAGAGCACCAAGGGGGTAAAGAAGGCTTCACACGCACTGGTTTTTGCGAAAGGTTCATCGAAGACTTCGATGTAACGGCACTTTCGGAGATTTTCGCCAGTTCAGCCGGCTGCGCGCTTGATGGTCAGGGCCGAGGTGCACAGAAGCGCCAAAGTACTTGGCGACTGATGTTCAAGGATCCGGCGAAGTGACGTCTGACCGTCCGAGGACAGATGACTCGGTGCTCGGTTTTCAAGTCGAAGGATGCGTCCTTTACGGACGGGCGCAGGGTCCGGTGGTCTCTCAGGCCGATGTGCGGAAATGTGGAGTGCATGGCGTGGCAGGAAACTGCAGGCGACGCCGAGGGCACGAATCCCGGGCCAGGGTCCTGGGCATAGGCGATACAGCAAGCACCGCCGCAAACACCGCAAACAACTGCCGAGTGCGGCCAGGCTAGACCCTCATACGCAGAGTGTTTTGGAAACCTTCCAATCGGAACAAAATTGGCTGTCGAGGACTTGCGACAGTTACGGTTCTATGCGAATACTGAATCAAGGCTTTGGTGCCACTAGGCCGACAGGCGCCGAGGGAGAGAAAGCCCTGCTGAGACCATCTGCATTTGCGTGCAGCGATCCTCTCTTATGTTTAACCGTAAACGCGTACGGTTGCAAACTGAGGCTCCAAAGTAACAACCTGCCATTTTTGTTGGACATCTGTTGAAGCCACGTGAGCGGACGATGATCTGTAATGAAAATGAATTCTGCTCCAGCCAAATAACAGGAAAGTTTTTCTACAGCCCAAACGAGGCACGCGCATTCCTTTTCTATGGTACTGTAAGCTTGTTCACGAGCAGACAGCTTTCGGCTGGCATACAAAATGGGATGCTCATGCCCGTGCTCGTCTTCCTGACTCAAAACTACACCTATCCCCTTTTCGCATGCGTCACACTGCACAAGAAAAGGTTTCGAGTGGTCTGGGCTCGCCAGGACGGGCTTTGCGGTGAGAGCTACCTTCAAAGAATTAAAGGCCGCTTGTTTTGCTTCGTCCCATTGCACACGTGTAGGAGCGTCTTTTTTCAGCGAATCTGTAAGGGGGCTAGCAACCTGCGAGAAACACTTGATATAGTGTTGGTAGTAGCCTACCATCCCTAAGAAAGTACGGAGCTCAGTTTTCGTTTTCGGCTGAGGGAATTCCTTGATTGGCAGAACCTTTAAATCAAGTGGACTTCGATGTCCTTGACCTAATCTGTGACCTAGGTAGCAAACTTCTGAGCGACCTAACTTACACTTCTGGGCTTTTAAAGTTAGGCCAGCCTCGCCAAGGAGACATAGAACCTCCTGCAAATGGTTCACGTGCTCCGGCCAAGTATTTGAGAATACTGCGATGTCGTCGAGATACGGTAGTGCGAATGCCTCCGCTCCAGCTAGCACTTGATCCATGAGTCTCGAAAAGGCGAAGGGGGCATTTTTAAGACCGAAGGGAAGAACCAAAGGCCGGAACGTGCCGAAAGGCGTCACGAAGGCAGCCAATTCACTCGCTCGCTCTGTTAGCGGCACCTGCCAGTACCCCCGCACTAAATCGAGCGTAGAGATAAACTTAGCTTTGCTCACCTTTTCAAGGCAGTCTTCTATGTGCGGTAAGGGGTACACTTTGGTAACAGTTACAGAGTTAAGCTTACGGTAATCGATACACGGCCGCGGTTCTTTACCGTTAGCTTCTACAATTATCATTGGGGACATGAAGCTTCCTTCACCTCGTTCGGCCACTTTAAGCTCTAGCATTTGATCAACTGCCTCCCTCATCAATTTTTCATGGCGCGGTGAACATCTGTAAGCTTTACATCTCCTGTTGTTAAACGTTGGGTTGTTCGCTTCTGGTGTAAGCTCAATATCATGAGTCGTCAGAGTGGTACGACCGGGTACCTTTGAGAACACGCGTCTGTGCTCAGCTATCAAACTTGTTAAATCGTCAAGCTGGCTTTCACTTAGAGCAGCACTGTCTGCTGTCAAATTAAGGATTTCATCCACAGAAAAACAAGTCATGTCACGGGGAATGTCAGGAAGTTCAGCTTCTACTTCTTCAGGTTGATTTAACACCAAATTCACAACCGGCACACGTTCTACATAGGGCTTCATGAGGTTGCTGTGATAGATACGTATTTCTTTCCTACGACCTGGCAGTTTAACAACGTAAGTTGTGTCTGAAAGTTTGTGTTGTATCGTACCGGGGCCTTCCCAGTGTACCTCCAACTTGTTAGCTTTAGAAGTACGCAACATGAGCACCTTCTGCCCTTCGTGAAACTGGCGCACACTGCTGTTTTTGTCGTAGCGTTTTTTTGCTTTTGTCTGAGCTGCAAGCATATTAGCTTCCACTAGAGCCTGCGTGTCGTATAGGCGCTGCAGTAGGTTGCAAACGTACTCGACCACAGTCGGGTCGCTACCCTTCTCTTCCCAGTTTTCACGAACTAGCCTAAGCGGGGAGCGCAGCGCCCTCCCGTACACGAGCTCCGCTGGGCTAAAACCTGTCGATTCATGTGCCACCGAACGTAAGGCAAAAAGCATAGCTGGTAACGCGGCGTCCCATTCTTTTTTTTTCTCATAGCACAAAGCCCGCAATACCCGCTTCATTACAGAATGAACCCTCTCTACACTGTTGCTTTGCGGATGTTGAATAGAACTGTGGTGTATCTTGATACCGCACCTGTTAAGAAAGGTCGTTGTTAACTCGCTCGTGAAGACACTGCCGAGATCCGACTGTATTTCACTCGGAAAACCCACGCGGGAAAATATCAAAAGGAGGGCGTCTACTATTTCTGCTGATGCAAGACAGCGCAGCGGCATTGCCTCAGGAAATTTAGTTGCAGGGCACACCATCGTTAAAAGATATTTATATCCCGACTTCGTCACTGGCAAGGGCCCCACAATGTCCACTACGACTCGACGAAACGGCTCAGTAATAATAGGAACTGCAGTCATAGGGGCCTTGTGTTTCTCGTGTGGTCGCCCAGTTCGCTGACAAACGTCACAACTACGAACAAACTCCTCCACATCTTTAAAACAGCCTGGCCAGTAATACTCGCTTAGCAGCCTCGCTTTTGTCTTGGTAATTCCGAGATGACCAGACCAGCCTGCCCGATGGGAAAGTTCCAGTATGTTCTCGCGGTACTTTAGAGGGACCACGATTTGGTCAGCGCTTGCGCCTTTCTTGCCCCGAAAGTCGCGGTACAAAACGCCATTTCTTTCATGAAACGAGCCACTGCCTGCACCTTGCTTAGCGACGCTTTGACGGCATTTTGTCAAGGTTAAATCCGTTTTCTGTTCTTCGATCAACGTGGCTTTGTCGACGGTAGATAACGCCTGAAAATCGCAACTCGTGGGTGGAATGATACACGGTGCCTGTTCGCCTTCCTCGTGGGCGGATTCATGCGTGTCTGAGCTTGCCTCATCACCATTATCTGATTGACCCCGTTTTTGATCCTCGGCACTGACAACGCGTGACGACGGCTCTTGGTGAGCGGCAGTTTCTTTCGCCATCGACCTCGTGACAACCATTACAGGGTTCATATCAAGTGTTACGCCTGCATTCAGCAATTCGTTTGCCGTTCTGTTTGATAGCAAATATGGACACTGAGGCATTACGTTATCCGAGACAGCTGCTTCGGTCTTAATTTCACCGAACGCCCCTTTCAATGTTACGTTTGCTACTGGCAAGCTCAGGGTGCCTTCTTCCAAGGCTTGCCTTAAGCACACGTAATCACCTGTGAAGTCACCAGAATTTACTAGGGAAGAGTGCACCACGTCATACGTTGCACCTGTGTCGCGCAAGACCTTACATTCTCGGCCGTTAACTTCCATGTCATGTAGGTAAGGTTGCAGCAAATCTTCGCCCTGCCCCATAACGAACTGTATCGGCGATACCTTTGGAACGCGACACCCCGCAGCTACGTGTCCTGGTTTCTGGCATTTGAAGCACACGATAGGCTTCCGCGCCTCAAAAGATTGGTTTAACTGTGAATCCAAAGATTCCTGCTTTGTGGTATTGTTATCTTTCTTCTCAGATTTTCTAAATTCCTTCTGCTCTGCTGTAGAGCCTCGTGCACCTCGCATGTTTCTTTCTGCGTCAAAAGAACGGCGTTTTGCGCAGTAGTCATCTGAACTCTGCTGCCTTGCGGGCCGTCCTCACATCTGGCTTATCGAGAATCCATTCCCTCAGTTTTTCAGGAAGCGTCGAGGAAAATTGCTCTAGGCAGATTTCCTCAAACATTTTTGCCTTGTCCTCGAACGCGTCAGCACCTTTTAGCCAATTTTCTTGGAAGCTTGCTAGCCTGTACGCGAACTCTGAGTAGCTTTCGTTCGGCTTCTTAACCGATTTCCTAAACTTAAGCCGGAAAGCTTCAGGCGACAACTTGTACTTTGCTAACAAGGCCCTTTTTACGTCCTGGTAACATTCCGCTTCTTCGGCATTTAACCTAGCTAGAAATTCTGCGGCTTCCGCCGGCAACACACTCAGAAGTCTTTGAGGCCAGGACGTCAGCTCAAAGCCCATTCTTGTGCAAGTGCGCTCAAAGTTTGTCAAAAAGAGCCCCAATTCACTACCAATAACAAAAGGCTGAAGAAAACCTCTCATGTCATAATTGACGGCTCTCGGCTCTGCCTCAGTGGTCAGAGACCGCTTTAGCTGCTCCAATTGTTTTAGTTCCTCCTCTCTTTCTCTCACTTTGCGTTTCCTCTGCACTTCATCAACTGCTTCAGCAATTTCGTCGGCACTCGCCCCACAGGCTGAAATTTTGCCCACAATTTCGGGTTTCCGAATAGCTTTGCTAAGCTCTAAGCCGAGCTCGTCTGCTACGGCCAACAAATCTACCTTTAGCAAGCTATTCAAATCCATGTTCACTACCGTAACTGTGACAAAAGTCCTCTAAGCCGCCTTTCCTATTTCCCTCACTGGAAATTATAACACTCGGCGTACCAGAGTACAAAGCCAAAGCCTCACCTACTGCTGCCGCAGCGCTCCCGGGGGTCCGCCATCCCACCGCTGCCACCAGCTGTTACGTTTGGCCGAGTTGGGTTCCAAGCCGGGAGAAGAAGACGCCGGGAGAAGGAAGAACGTAGTTTTAATGCGGCATGCTTGCCGAAAGAAGGTGTACAAAAGAAGCCGCCAACGGCGTGATCCGCAGTCCTTTATAAAGGAATGCCGTGATCAAAGGGCGAGGGAAAACATCAGCGCACATGCGCGAAACAGATTATCGTCCGGAACAGATGAGCCAGACTTGGGCGCCGGCTGATAAGCGGTGCGCAACGCAACAGCGGGTAGCCTACCATGTTAACGAAACGACCATGAGAGCACCACACTTAGGCGGCTGTTTCATGACCTACTTGACATGAATGTCATGAGTCCGGAGGAGTCCCTTTAGCTACCCCTAAGAGACCTTAAGGCGAAAGCCTTAGGCATGCTCATGACTATGACTTCGTCCATGAATCTTTAGCGTTTTCTCCACTTAGTACCACATCCGAACCCATTACGTTGGTTCTTGAGTGGTAACCTTCTTTCGCTGAGTGAGTCACTTTTGCTGGTTCATGGTCATGACTATGACTTCTACCATCATTCCTTAGTGTCTCCTTCACTCAGTGCCCACGTCTGAACCCATTTCAGTAGTTTTTGAGTGTGAATCATTTTTCCTGAGTCATTGTCATTTTTGGTGAGTCATGCTCTTACCAAGACTTCTAACATCATCCTTTAGTGTTTCCTTCCCTTAGTAAGCACGTCAGAACTCATTTCACTGGTTTTTGAGTGTTAACCTTTTTTCGCTTAGTCATCATTTTTGCTGTCATGCTTATGACTATCACTTCTACCATCATCCTCTAGTGTTTCCTTCACTTACTACCCAAGTCAGAACCCGTTTCGGTGGTCTTTGAGTGTGAATGTTTTTTCGCTGAGTCAGTCATTTTTGCAGAGTCATGCTCATGACTATGACTTCTGATGATGATGATTGTTGTGGTTTAATGTCGCAAGGGCCAGATGTGGCCAACGAGCGCCAAGACGATGGTAATGGCTTGTTAGTGGTACATGAAAGAGTGAATTATATGAACATTAGATGTGGCATGGCTGTAAAGGGGCCTAAAAACAGTCGCTGTAAAGTGAGTAAGATCTATACGTAGTAAGATCATGGCAATGACTAATTATGTGTACTATGGACATGAACAATGCATTGCGAAAGAATGATGCGACTTACAAAAATTACAGATGCAGGAATTGGCCAGAAGCACAAGTGCCTAAACAGAGCCCTTAAAAGACAAGGGCCTGGAGGCATATGCCACAAAAAAACTATCACAGCAACATCCTCTGCAGAGAGGATGTGCTACGAGCCTATTGGGTTAATAACATGCAAGACCACATCGTTCAAGAAATCGAGGACTGCTTTGGTGTTAAAAAGCGGTTCTTTACCAAGGAACATAGCAGGATGTAGAGGGATACAATAGTGGTATGCCAGAGGAAAATGTTTCTTCCTTTCTCTTTCGGCTTCGCCACACTCCAGGAGGACGTGGAGGACAGTGAGCCTCTCGCCACATCTACCACAGGTTGGAGGGTCATTACCATTCAATAGAAAATTGTGAGTACCATATGTGTGTCCTATTCTGAGATAACAGAATAGGACATCAATTCGTCGTGTTTTTGTTGTACAAGGCCAGAAACCTAACTGTGGCTTAATCTAGTGCAGCTTGTTATTTGTTTTGGCGTCCCACAAGCGTTGCTAGTGGTTTCGCAGTTTGTTTCATAGGAAAGGCTTCAGATCTGTAGCAGGGGCAGCAGCGGCAAAACCAATACCTTGCGATGCATGGCTATGACTTCTACCATCATCATTTAGTGTTTCCTTCCCTTAGTAACCCCGTCCGAACCTATTTCATTGGTTTTTGAGTGTTATTGTTTTTTTCGCTGGGTCATTGACATTTTAGGCGGCTGTTTCATCTCCTACAGGACGCGGATGTCATTAAATTCATGTCATCACCTATCATATATGTTTGTCATACACTGTGGTCATACTATGCCAGTTTTAGTACCTACTAAGTTAACGAAACGGCCATGAGAGCACCAAGACGTAGGCAGCTGTTTCATGACCTACATGAGAGACATGTCACTATATTCATGCCATAACCTATAATTTATGTTCATCGTACAGTCTTCTGATAGTATGCCAATTTTGGTAATTACCAAGTTAACGATACACCCATGAGAGAACAAAGACGTAGGCGGTTAGATAGATTAGATAAGATAGATTAGATATATACATAGATATATAGATAGATAGATACTGTGAAAGTGGTAAATTTTCGCCAAGAAATGCTTCGCTTTAAAAAAAAGGCTGGTGGCCCGTACGCTAGAGCGTCGATAGCCAGCCATTAAGAGCATATACAAACACCCACACACAGACACGCGCTTGTACACTCGCAGAGTACATCACACACACATACAGGACAAGAACTGGGCAGTCGATGGGTGCACAAAGCGTAGGAGCGCCGATTGAGGCCGGTCGCAAGGCAGGGGAGTCCGAATGGCCAGGGGGTGGTAGAAAGCTCTGCATACCAGGTATAAGCATGGAGTTGCGGTGTCGGGCGGTACAGGCGTGATGGGGGTCAGGCTGTCCTGACTGATTGTTCAGACGCACTGAAGAAGAAAGATGAGTGCTTTCCAGAGAACCGTCAAGCACCCTGCACAATAGATGGACTAATGAGATGTTGCGCTAGTATGGCAGGGTGTACCACTTCAGGACTTTGAGGCAGTCCTCGTAGGCTGGCGTATGAGCTTGGGACGACCGAAAAGGCGGAAGTAGAGGGTGCGGGTTGTCCGGCGCAGAACCTTGAGTTTGTCAATGAGGTGAGTTTGGTACGGGAGCTATATTGATGAGCAGTGAACAAGCCGTGGCAGAATGAGAGAAGTGTAGAGTGCCCTGAAACCTCAGGTCCACAGGGTGAGGTGAAATGAACTTTATTTAGTCCTGAAGAACCCCGATCAGACACTCCCCGAAGGGGGGTCCGCCACGGTTGCTGGCCGCGCCCACGCCGGTAATGGAAGACCGTGGCCCTCCACCCGTTCGCAGGCCTCCTGGACTGCCGAGAGTTGGACTGAGAGTTCGCCGCTTTTAAGGGTCCTCTCCCAGTCCTGCTGTGTGCTGAACTTGGCGCCACATAACGCCGGGCACTGCCAGAGCATATGAGCGAGTGTGCACTTATTCTCCCTGCAGCTAGGGCATCCTGGATCTATGCCTTCAGCAAAGTGACTAAACGTGCTACGAGACGGGAACGAACCTGCCTGCAGCATCCGGAGAACGGACGACTGCGGTCTAGTGAGCTTGGAATGCGGGAGGGGGTACCTCCGCCTTGACAGTTGATAGTGAGACGTAACTTCGTGAAAGGTGCCTAGTGGATCCTTGAAGCTCTCCGCGAACCCGCCTGCGGACCCGCCCGGACCGCCGCGGCACGTGATTTCTCGCGCACGGTTATGGGCAAGTTCGTTGACATTGGAAACTGACGGATGAACCCCTAAGCCCATGTGGGCTGGGAACGACGTAATTCTGTGAAAGCCTACCGCACCCCTCGAACTGAGGATAGTGGCAGCCTCCCTGGAGACCACCCCCGAGGCGAAGGCCCGGACGGCAGCCCTGGAGTCGGTGAATATCTCAGGACGTGAAGGATCCTTCATCGCTAGAGCTATTGCTACCTGCTCTGCAACGGAGGCAGACACCTTCCCAACGGAAGCTGAGTTGAGTACGCGACCGCGATGATCAACAACCACGGCCGCAAAGCTATCGGAGCGGCCATACTGCGCCGCATCAACGAAAGCCACCTTTCCCGGGGATTTAGCTACGAAGTCAAGCAGAGACCTGGCCCGTGCCTTTCGCCGGCCAACATTGTACTGCGGATGCACGTTACGCGGGAAAGGTTCCACCTCGTAGGTAGCCTTCACTGTCTGTGTTAAAAACACCTTCTGTTCGGTGCTGTCCATATGACGGCAGCCCAGCGACTGTAGGAGACGCTGCCCAGCCTTGGTGGAGGAGAGCCGCGCGACCTGAGCTAGTTTCTGTGCCTCAGTAACCTCCGATAGGGTGTTGTGCATGCCCAGGCTCATGAGCCTGTCCGTGCCGGTGCTCATGGGGAGTCCCAGCACCCTTTTGATACTTTTTCGCATTAAAGTGTCTAGTTTATCCTCTTCGCTTTTAGACCAATTCAGTGCCGATGCGACGTAATTAATATGGCTCATGAGGAACGCGTGGTAGAGCCGAAGGAGATTGCTCTCCCTCAGCCCTCCCCTGCGGTTTGAGACCCTTAAAATCAGCCTGAGCATGTTCTCCGTCTTGGAGGTGATGCGGGCCAAAACCTGTGAACTCCTGCCGTTGGACTCAAGAAGCAAGCCGAGCACTCTAATGCAGTTGACTCTGCGAATCGACAGCCCGTCCCTTGTGGTTAGCGTAATCTGTACCTGATCAAGCGGCGTGGAGGGCCTCCTCCCGGGCCGAACAGGTCTGTAAAGAAGCAACTCCGATTTGGAGGGGGAGAGTCGAAGCCCCGTACCCTCCGACTGAAGCGCCTCCTCCACCTCAGCATCCGAACTTCCCATGAACCAGACAGTAACGTCGTCCGCATATAGGGCGTGGTTGGTATTCGCTACAATGGAAAGAAGCTCTGAGAGGCCTTTGATAGCTATGTTGAATAAGAGAGGCGAAATGACCGCTTCCTGCGGCGTGCCCCTCGCACCCAGGGTAAAGGCCCGCGATTTTAATTGGCCAATCTTTATGGTTGCTGTGCGGTCCCGGAGGAAGGCACGAACATAGGCGTGGAACTTTGGTGCCAGCCCCATGCTCTCGACCGCCTCCAGGACGAACTCATGTGAAATGGTATCGAACGCCTTGGCGAGGTCAAGGGCCAATACTCCCCGAATATCTCGGGTTTGTCGGTCGATAATTTGCCTCTTAATCAAGAGCATCACATCCTGGGTGGAGAGACCCGGCCGGAAGCCTACCATGTTATGTGGAAAGAGCTCTTTATCCCCGATATGCCTAATGACCCTATTATATACCGCATGCTCCATCACCTTCCCCACGCAAGAGGTAAGGGAGATGGGACGTAGGTTCTCCTTGGCGAGTGCCTTGCCCGGTTTGGGAATGAGTACCACCGAGGCGGTCCGCCAGGCTTCCGGAACGCGGCCTTCTGGCCATAGGAGATTGACCTCCTCGGTTAACTCAGCAATGGACTTATCATCAAGATTACGCAGCAGCCTATTCGTGATTCCATAAGGGCCAGGGGCTGAGCGACTGTTAAGTTCATGAAGCACCTCTTCGATCTCAAGTTTCGTAAAGGGCGAGTCGACTGCCTCCAGCGGCCCTCCCCGGTAGTCAGGGTAATCCCAGTCCCCTACGGGGCCAACCGGAAGGTATCGCTCCGCCAATTCCGTAAGTAGAGTCGTGTCATCGACCCCACTGCACCTCTGTGCTTGGACCAATCGGTCGATTGCCAACCTCTGGTTACCTTTGGAATTAGTCTCATCGAGAAGCACCTTCAAGAGGTTCCATTTACCCCCGGTGCGCATCTGCCCGTCCACTTTTGAGCAAACTTCATTCCACTGCTGCCTAGACAGTTCCTGACAATAGTCCTCGATTTCTTTATTCAGGAGCGATATGCGCTTCCGCAGCCTCCTATTGAGCTTCTGCGTGCGCCATTTCTCAACCAGTGATTTTTTAGCCTCCAACAGATGCGCAAGACGTGAGTCCATTGCATCCACCTGTAAGTCAGTCTGGACCGTCTTGGTTGCGAGGAGAGCATCCTCTGCTAATCGCGAGAAGAGGTCCTCCAACGTGCCATATTCGGTCTGATCAGCCTTGCGGAGCTTTCTAAACTCGTCCCAGTCCGTCACCCTGAACTCCCTAGGCGGAGGCACCCGGGTTTCCTGGGTGACCGAGAGGATAAAGTGATCACTTCCCAGGCTTTCCTGCAGGTTAGCCCACTGTACGCCCGCCGCGTTTTTGGTAAATGCTAGATCCGGAGTGGTGTCTCTCGTAACAGAGGTGCCCACCCTAGTTGGGAACTGAGGGTCCGTGACCAGCTCTAAGGAACAATCCGTCATAGCTTGAACCAGGTTTCTACCCTTAACAGTGGTCTTTGGATATCCCCAGGCCGGGTGGTGTGCATTAAAGTCCCCGACAGCTACGAGCGGCGACTTGCCCGCTAGGGCAGCCGCCTTTGCGATCACCGAGGAAAACGCCTGCTTGTGATTCCGAGGGGTACTGTAGACATTCAGTATGAAGATGCTACACTTAAGCCAATTATTCGGGATGATTTCGACCAGCTGGGCCTCCAAAGTAGAGTTGCCTAGCTGAAGCTTGTGTTCTACAAACGCATATTTCCTCGCAACCAATATAGCCAGACCGCGTTGCCCCTCCCCCCTAACTGATACAGATCGATAGCCGGGCAAAGCAACCGTCGCGTCAATGGTTTCCTGTAAGGCAATCACATGCGGCCTCACCGCCAATGGAGACATATACTGCTGGAGGGAGGCCTTACGCTTCCTAAACCCCACGCAGTTCCACTGCCAAATGGCAAACTCATTTCCGCTGGGAGCCATGATTACTACCACTAATTTGCCGACTTCTCGGCACGTCCTTATGTACGGGGGCCAGAACCATCGGCATACCAGGGCCCGCCTGGGGAACCAGTGAGACGGGCGTCACCGGGACGACCAATGAATTCTCGCCGAGACCAAGCCTGCTTTCGATCACTGCGACTTTACGTGCTACGAGGTCAAAACATTCCGCTTGCCGCATCACGGACTTCTGCAATTCCTTGATTGCTTCAAGGATGGCCGAGTCGGACGCCGCCGCAACCTCTCCTTCCGGACCTATCCTCCGCTTAGCCGGCCGCCGCTCCACTGACGAAGGCCGCGCCGGGGGCTGTGCTGAATTCCTGAGAGCTTCGAACTCGACCCTCATCTGCTGAAGCTGAGCTTTCAAGGTAGCGTTCTCCTGAATTAGAAAAGCGACCCTAGGGTCTTCCTTTTGCTCTGGCAGTGCCACGTGCGTTACCTGTGCTGGCTTCTGCGCCGGCCTTGGCTTGACTCGATCCGCCCAGGTGGTGGGAGCCTCTTGGATGCGCACCCTGGAGCGGGAGCGCCCCCTGGAGCGAGAGCGTCCTCGGGAGCGAGAGCGCCGTCTGGATTGAGAGCGCCTCCTGGAGCGGCTACGGCGTCTCCCAGGAGCTGGCGAGAGAGAGTGCGTTCTCGCAGGTGGTGCCACGCTGGAATCCCGTGATGTCAGACCCTCCTGGGCATGCTGGCGTTTCTTGGCGCGCTTCCTACGCCGTCTTCTTTGTCTCACCACGAAGGGGACTTGGTAACGGTGTTTGCAGGCCTTGTCTGCCGTTAGATGTGCCCCCCCCGCACAAGGCACATTTCGCCTGGCATTGGTGATCCTCCGCAGGGTCGCTCACACCACACTCGCGGCACACTTTCTTCGTCGGGGTGGGGCAAACATCGGCCCGATGGCCGAGAGCCCCACACCCATAACAAACATCAGTCTGTCTCATGTACAACGTACACCTAAGCATGCTCGTACCGCACATAACATAGTTAGGTACCTTTAGTCCACTGAAGAGAACAACGACCGTAGTCGTTTCCTTGATGCGACGCACCTCCATGGCTTTAGGATTACGCTGGTTGACGATCATGGCCGCCAACTGCTGCTCACCAATGTCCACGTCGACACATCGGACGACGCCTTTGCAGGTATCGTCGGAGGCCGCGGTGTAGGCAGAAACTTGATACTCAGTCGAGCCGAGCCTGATGAGACGCAGCGCCACGTAGGCGCCCGCATTCTTGGGCTCTGGGGTAGAGACCACAAGAATATTCTGAGTTAAGTTCGGGCAGATGATATCCTCCTTTGATTCCTCCGGGGGTAGTTTCGCCGCCGTCGCCAGGGCTTGGGCCAGACGAATCTGGCTAACCTTCTTGAGATCCAGGCCTCCCTTGGGTCGGACAATGACTCGAATATGGCTCCGCGGCAAGCGGGGGAGCCTCGATGCGGTCGCAAGGCGCCGGACGACGCCCTGTGCGTTGGCCGTGCGGCGGCCAGCTGTGCCGTCACTTTGAGTAGAAACGCTCTCTTGCTGCCGGGAAGAACGCTTATTCTTGCTTAAAGCGGTCCGCCACCCAGGCGCGTCAGCTTCTTCGCGGGAAAGAGTTTCCCCTTCAACCATCTCCACCTCCGGCATGATGCCGTTCCGACGGCGCGGGCGGGCGCCCGGCCGTACTCCTCGCCGCCGCTAAGCCCAAATCTAGGGTTATCGGGGGAATCGGTAGGAGAAAACTTCAAAGTCTCCAAAAATGGCGAAAAATTGGCCTACCGGGTCAAAAACAGGCTCGGTGAAATCCTCTCGATGAGATCTGTAGAATGGTGAAAAATCTTGAGGATTGAAGCAAATTTTCCGATCGCAATCATTCGAAGAAGACGGAGCCGGCGGAGACGCGTCCGTACGCGTCGGCTGCCCTGCGTTCTCGCTCAGGTCCACAGGGAAGGGAGACACGGAGACATGGAGACAACTTGCCGCCTGAAGTAGAACGCGTCCCCCCATCCTTCGTACCCTCCCCTCGGAGCGTTGCGCTCGACGCAAGACCGCACGCTTCCTTGCTGCTTTCGTCCCTTGGTGGTGGTGGTGGATAAACTTTATTTCCAAAAAGGGTCCTGAAGGACACCAGAGTGTTCGTCAAGGTGTAGAAGGCACCTCCCATGTCGGGACGGGGAGCCCTAGGCTGCTTTCGTCCCTTAGTAGTCGAATTTATTCAGTTTCCTGCGCGACAGGATATGTAACGAGTTCACAGCTAAAAAGCATACTGAGCCTGGAAGAGAGGAGACGGACGGTTCTCCAAGTGGCTTGTTTTTGTCACTCGGACGCCAGTCCTCATCCCCCCTACCTACGCGATGCATAGTTAAATCTCGACCCTACACAATGCGATGCGTTGTGAACTTAGCGTTAAGGACTCTGAGTGAGAAAAAAATGTATGACCTTAAAAACACCGAGGCCAATAACGTACAATAAATTAGTCTCCTTTTGAAATTCAAGTCATGTCTCGAGCTACATCCAATGCAGCCATGCCGTTGATATGAACGTGCTCGACTGTGGTTTCAAAGAAAGAACTCAAACAAACTACGACAATGGTATCGCTGTGAGGGCGCCACTGACGTCTATGTCTTGTGCTGACATCGCACCGCACCACTTACGCATTCCAGGATTATGTTATTTTACATTCGAGCCATTTTTGCAACTACACGGAAGTCATGGTTTTAATGCAAACGGTCCTGACTGCGAGGAAAAATAAAAAAGCAAGAACACACTATTGCCGTAATGGTATTGATGTGAATCATCCGCTGAGGTCTACATCGCTTACTTGCATGTCGCGAAAATTTAGCACAAAGACGTCATTAGTGGCGGAGCACACGCAAACGGGCCCATTATTAGTAGTTCTTCAAACACGCGTTTCATGTTTCTTAACTTTAGTACGCCCTTAAATAGCGCTTACTTGAAGAAACAAAAAAAAAACGAAGACGGAAGACATACACCAAGCGCTACCAACTAGCACAATTTCCTGTTCTAATATGCTTCGCTTCACTTCTTAGTTTATTCTACGCTTATTATTTGTTGTATGTTCTTATATATTTCTGTGCCAGCAATAATTGCTGCTATACCCGTTCTCATGGACACTAAATTTCTGCGTTGTATCTTGCACCTGAGACCGTCTGAAATAATGGCGGACCTGCCAGAATTGCATGTTCGATCATTCATTCCGCCGTTCACGGGAGCATGGAATGTGTAAAGTAGTTGGAGGTAGTCAGCTGTCGACAATCAGCCGAAAGATACGTGAGGATTGCCGTGACGTATTCTAAACGTATCAGGCGTTACTGGACCTATTATTACGTCATGCTAGGATTTCTGCGCGCTGAGAGAAAAGAATAACACTATTTTTTTCTGCCGAAACTGAACCGGCCATAACAAAAACATTTCGTTATGAAATTTTATGTTTCGAAGGCTGTTTTTATATCTTTGAAGGGTTCGCATATTAGGAACCAAATTTCGAATTGCTCTAAAAAAATTTCTGAGAGCTGTCCAAACATCAATGTCACATTTTAAAGAAGAGGGCAACTAGGGTAACTGAGGAGCGCAATTGTTTTAGTCACAATTATACGAAGTCCAAGGGCAATCAAGGCCATAAACTTTGCCAGTTCATTGTGTGTTTATTCTATGTGGTTCCTTAAAGCATGGTATTTATTATATCTTCATTAAACTGTGCAACGGCTAGGTCCATTTGTTGCCAGCACAGGTCGTGAACAATTTCAGCAAAGTGATGGTGTAAGGTCTTTAAGTAGCTGAATTTGGCATCAAGCAGATTTATAGAAGTTGTTCATCCGCATATCAGTGTTTTTTTTTCCAATTCAATCATCGCACAGGAGATGGGCGTTTCAGAAGTAACAGCACACTGACACACTGATGATAGCGAAATTCATTTGGACTTTTGAGCCTGTCAACCTTTCGCTTTGGTGTCTGCCTACCATGGCTAAATGAAATTACTTAAGGGCGGAGTTAAGCCGGACCCAATGCACAAACCACTTCTCTGCATGTATTGCTAAACTTTCCTTGCTATAAAAGTACATGGCAAACAGAAACCAAGTTCTTCTTGAAAGCTTTTCAACAAAATTCCTTCTTTGTTTCAATGTTTAACTACACGAAAATTGTCTATGGTGCTTTCAACACGATTCATTAGTTCATTCTGTGGCAGAAAATATAGCGTTTAATATTACCAAAGAAGCTTTGAGTCCTTTGTTAGAATACATATTGTAGCGAAGAATACGAACGCCATAGCAGGTCACGCTCTCCAGCCCTTTCTAGCGGGTCGATCCCTCCGGTGCTTTTCTCGAGAAACGCCGCTCTTGCTGAGAACTCGGACCTTCAAACAACGGATGGCCCAAACGTCCGGTGTCTAATAAGCGCGTTTACAATATTTAAAATCAGATTAACAGCGCAAGGCCACCAGAGGGGACAAAAGAGGGAACAGAGCACTGACTTCCAACAATTTATTTTCTTTTCAGAAAGAATCTTCATTGGTATAGTCACACAATACCAAACCAACCATGCGCAGAAAGCCACGACAAAGCCGCACAAAAGTCAAAGTGGTGATAGCCCAAGGTATCTTGTCTCCTTGTCAGTGAGAGCGACAGAGGGGGCACTGCGCAACCATCCTTTAAACGTAGAATTTCTTCGATTATCTCATGTGTAACACGGTCTCTGTGTTTTGCGACGATACTACATTTTTTTTTATCTTGGCCTGCATCCACATGCGCAGCAGTGTGCAGAAAGCCATCCCAGTTTAGCACGGTCTACATTGTACTTTTGTTCCTTCAGCCTTTCATTTATGCATCAGCCTATCTGACCGATTAATAGTAGTAGCGTCGAAAAACAGAGAATGTGTTACATGTGGGATAATCGAAGCGGGAGAGAGAGAGAGAAAGCACTTTATTTGTGCCCGTCAGAAAGTATAGGTGATCGGGGTAAGACGCAGCTCTCCCTTACACCGTCTACCCCCCCCCTCCCCCTATACGTCGGCCAGCATCAGTTGGCTTCCGGTGGAGGCCTGGGCTTGACCGACGACTCCTTTTTCGACTTGTTCTTCCTGGCTATGGAGGGAGACTTTCCATGACTCTTTGTTCCCATGTAAAGCGCCTCGCACTGGCCAAGCCCAGAGCATCTGATTTAGGTCCCTAGGTCCCTATGCCTTCACAAGTTTTTGTATTTGGAATAGGGCACCTCAGGATGCCATTTGTGTAGGATATACGGGTTTGGGAAGGTACCCGTCGGCAGTTTTCTCCAGATTACTTCTTCCGTCTTTTTGAGAGATATATGGGGAGAAGGGAGGGTTCTCCTGACTATTCTACAGTGTTCTAGAATTTCTCTGTATATGGCGAAGTCTAGCTTTTTGGACAGGAAGTAGTCTACCTGCGCTGGGGCCCGGTGTGTGAGTTCTCGGGTGACCTTGTTGGTGATATCGTCCCTTGTGAGTCCACTATGGGCGGGCGCCCATATTATTCTAATCAGGTCGTTGGGTACGTTCTCGATGATGATGTGTGGTGTTTTATGGCGAAAGGGCCAGTTATGGCCAAAGAGCGCCATGCCAGTCTTTGTGAGTGTGCAGTGGGGCGATGAATTCTGAGAAGCAGATGAAGTGTGGCTGTAAAGGGGCCTAAAAATAATCGCTGTAAAATGCGTAAAATATACATGCACTAAAATCATGGCAATGACTAATGAGGTGTACTATGAAATCAAGAATGCACTGAGAAAGAATGACACGATATTTAAAATATTTAAGATGTAGTAGTTGGAAAGAAGCACTACTGCCTAAACAGAGCCCTTGAACCACAAGGGCCTGGAGGCATGTGCTTATACAAAACTACTATCACAGCAGCATCCTCTGGAGGGAGGATGCGCTATGAATTTATTGGGCTTATAACATGCAGTACCACGTCATTTAAGAAAGCGACGACTGCTTTAGTGCTAAACAGCGGTTCCTCACCAAGAAACATTCTGGGATGCAGAGGTACATGATAGCGGTAAGCTAAAGGGAAATGTTTTTTTCTATCTGCTTCGGCATCCCGACACTCCAGGAGAACGTGGAGGACGGTTAGCCTCTCACCACATCTACAACAGGTTGGTGGTCCATCCCCGGTCAACAAAAAACTATGGGTGCCAAATGTATGACCTATTCTGAGACGACAGAACAGGACATCAGTTCGACATCGGAGGGCCAGAAACCTAACTGTGGCTTAATCAACTGAATCTTATTATTTGTTTCTGCATCCCACAGACGTTGCCAATGGCTTCGCAATTTCTTACGGAAGAAATGTTTCAAATCTGTTGCAGAAACAGCAGCTGTAGGATTAGTAGCGTGTGATGTTATTGGCGTAGCGATTCGGTCAGCGAGCACATTACCTCAATGGTTCTATGGCCAGGCACCCAGCATATAATGATATGCTGGTTAGATACATACGCTCTACACAGTACGGAATAGAGCTCAATGAGTATAGGATTTTTCTGTTTACAGGGTGACCTTAAAGCGTTTACGACACTTAGAGAGTCTGTAAATTTGATTGATTTTTGAAGTTTAGATTTCCTTATATGCCTCACAGCTGACAATAGTGCATAGGCCTCAGCCGTAAAGATACTTGCTTCCGGGTGGAGTACACCGGATTCCGAGAAGGATGGGCCGACGGCTGCATACGACACCCCGTCACGTGACTTAGAAGCGTCTGTATAAAACTCTGTGCATGTGTACTTGGACTGGAGTTCAAGGAAATGCATTTTGATATCTGGTGCGTGCTTAGTGACCTCCACGAATGATGTGTCACACTCTATGAGCTGCCACTGCCACGGCGGTAACAGTTTCGCTGGAGCCATAAGACAGTGTTCAAGCAACGGAACACCCATTTCCTCACTAAGATTCCTCACACGCAAAGAGAACGGTTTTCTCGATGCCGGTCGATTTTGGAAGAGTGTGGCAGTGGTCATGTCGTTTATGGTTGAATAAGAGGGATGTTCAATGTTCGCGTGTACTCTAAGAAAATATGTAAAACTATTATATGAACGCTGCAGATGAAGTGACCACTGATTCGACTCTACGTAGAGGCTGTGGATCGGACTTGTTCGGAAAGCACCGGTCGCGAGGCGGATGCCCAGATGGTGAACGGGGTCTAGAATTTTTGATGCACTTGGCGTTGCGGAATTATAAATTATAGCTCCGTAATCAAGGCGGACAAGACAGTTGAGCGGACAAGACTGTTGTATAAGTTCAGTAGGCATTTTCGGTCACTACCCCATGTTGCGCGCGACAAAATTTTTAAAAGGTTCATCGTCTTCAGACATCTTGCCTTCAAATATTTAAGATGGGGGATAAAGGTAAGCTTCGAGTCTAGAATTATTATCAGGAATTTATGTTCACTGCTCACGGATAGTTCCTCTTGATTAATCGTGAGATTTGGCACTGGTGTCATGCCTCTTTTGTTTGAGAATAGTATGCACGTAATTTTCTTTGCATTTATTTTAAATCCATTTACATCAGCCCATTTAGACAGTTTGTTTAATCCAAGCTGTACCTGTCGTTCGCAGATAGCAATGTTGCATGATTTGAAACCTATCTGTACATCATCGACATACACAGAATAAAACATGCTGCGTGGAATAACTGTATACAGGGAGTTCATTTTTACAATAAAGAGTGTGCAACTAAGCACACCCCCTTGTGGCACGCCAGCCTCCTGGGTGAATGTTCTAGATAAAACATTGCCCACTCTTACGCGAAACGTCCGGTTAGACAAGTAGCTTTCGACTGTGTTTAACATATTTCCACGGACCCCCATCGCGGAAAGATCTCGCAGAATCCCGAAGCGCCATGTCGTGTCGTACGCTTTCTCTAGATCTATAAAGACCGAAAGTAAAAACTGTTTATGTATAAACGCATCTCTGATGTTTGCCTCGATGCGAACAAGGTGGTCTATTGTTGACCTACCTTCTCGGAAGCCACACTGGAAGGGGTCTAGTATTTTGTGGTTTTCTAGGAAACAGATTAGGCGCCGGTTTATCATTTTTTCATACAACTTGCACAGGCAGCTTGTTAGCGCTATTGGCCTGTAGCTGCTAGCTAAAGACGGGTCCTTGCCTTGTTTAAGAATCGGGATGACTATGGCTTCTTTCCACAAGGAAGGAATATATCCAGCCGGCCACATGGCATTATAGAGAGAGAGGAGTGTTGTCAGTGTTTCGAGGTGTAAGTACCTAATCTTTGCTAGATGATATGGTCGCCACCTGGCGCCGAGTTGTTGCAACAAGCGAGAAATGCTTTAAGTTCGGCTAAGCTGAATGGTCGGTTGTAAGCCTCATTTGATGAACCTTTGCGATTAAGGGGCTGCCGCTCTTCGTGTTCTTTGAACTTCAGGAAAGATTGTGTACAGTGCGATTCACTCGATACATATTCGAAGTGTTTGCCTAGACTATCCGCCTGGTCTTCCAGGCTATCACCTTGGCTATTTACTAAGGGTTGGAGATGTGACTCCCGACCTATTAATTTATTTACCCTATTCCAGACTTTCGTTTCATCGGTGTACGAGTTTATGATGGAGATGTACTTTTCCCAGCTCTCTCTTTTAGCACGTCTGCGCGTTCTCCTGCCCTGCGATTTTGCTTGTTTAAAATTAATCAAGTTTTCGGCTGTTGGGGAGTTGCGAAACAATTCCCAGGCCTTGTTTTGCTTTTTACGTGCTTTTTGCAATTCCTCGTTCCACCAAGGCAGGCGACGCTTATTAGCTAGTCCATTAGTTTGTTGTATGCACCTTTCTGCAGCGTCAGTGATAAAACCTGTTATATATGCCACAGCGTCGTCTATGTTAAGAGAGGCAATGTCATCCCGGCCTAAATATGCTATTTCTTTAAAAAGTTGCCAGTTAGCAGAGTTAACCTTCCATCGGGGAACATGTGGCGAGCAACCATCTTGTTTTGTTAAGCTTAGTATAATTGGAAAGTGGTCGCTCCCAAAGGGGTTCTTCAGAACGGACCACTGCAGGTACGGAATTAGTGTACTCGACACGATACTCAAATCTATGGAGGAGTATGAATTATGCGCCACGCTGTAGTACGTTGGCTCTTTCTTATTAAGTAAACATGCTCCTGAGGAAAAAAGAAAGTTTTCAATTAGGCGACCTCTTCCATCACAACGCGAGTCTCCCCACAAGGTGTAATGTGCGTTGAAATCTCCGAGAACTATGTATGGCTCCGGAAGTTCATTTATGTAGTTTTGAAATTCAGTTTTATGTAGTTGATAATTGGGAGGGATGTATATAGAGCTGATAGTGATCAGCTTGTCAAACAACACCCCTCGGACAGCAGCTGCCTCTAGGGGCGTACGAAGTTTTAATTCCCGGCAGGCAATACCTCTATCGACTACAATAGCCACACCACCGGAAGACACGACTGGGTCATCGCGGTCTTTACGAAAAATGGCGTATTGCCGGAGAAAGTTTGATTGTGTAGATTTAAGGTGTGTATCTTGAACACACAGCACCTTAGGATTAAAGCTGTGTAGGATTTCTTTGACGTCATCGAGGTTGTGTAGGAGTCCTCTGACGTTCCATTGTATTATTTGTGTATTCATGTTGCAAGTGGTTTTTTTGTGCTGTGTGTTTACAAAGGACACTAATTTAACTTACACAGCCCTTGTAGGGCCCTGTGATGCGGGCTTTTTCTTTATTGGAGCGATCGCGAGATTCTCGCGGCTCCTTTGGCGCTTGCGGCGCTGTCTGGCAGGTTGTTGCGTCCATCACCTCTTGCGAGGCGCTGGACACGCGCTCTTGCGAGCGGTTGTTTTGACGGGAAGGCCTCGTTTCGAGGGACGAGGCCCTTGAGGCCACCAGCCCGGAGGTCGATGGCCCCTTCTTGTGAGTTGGCGTAGCAGCGCGAGCTGCAGCCGCCGGGGGGGGGGGGGGGCGGATGGCGTCACTGCCGGCTCACTGTGTGTGGGCCGGACAGCCGCCGGAAGCCATTGCGACGCTGCCCCCTCACGCGCCACTTCGGCAAAGGTTTTCTTTGGCAGGTAGGATACCCGCCTGCGTGCCTCCTTGAACGTTAGATTTTCCTTTACTTTAACTGTTACAATTTCTTTTTCTTTTTTCCAGGATGGGCACGACCGCGTGTATGCGGCGTGCTCCCCATCACAGTTCACACAGTGGAGAGAGTTTTCGCATAATTCAGAGAGATGCTCAGTTGCACTGCATTTAGCACAAGTCTGACGGCCTCGGCATTTCTGCGATCTGTGGCCGAATCTTTGGCATTTGAAGCATCGAAGAGGGTTTGGCACGTATGGCCTGACACGTAATTTAATGTATCCGGCTTCAATGGTCTCGGGTAGAACACTAGAACCAAAAGTAAGGATTATATGTTTCGTCTTTAGCTCCTTGCCATCGCGCCTCATCTTGATTCGTTTTACAGTCAAAACATTTTGCTCTTTGAATCCTTCCAAACGTTCATCTTCAGTGAGCTCCAACAGGTCGTCATCAGAAATAACACCGCGGGTGGTGTTCATTGTGCGGTGCGGGGTCACAGCCACAGGAAAGTCTCCAAACGACACTAGATTCTGTAGTTAATCATGCTGTTTCTTATCGCGGAGTTCCAGGAGGAGGTCACGGCTGGCCATCCTCGTCGCCTTGTAACCTGGTCCTATAGTCTCTGTCAGAGTCTTTGCAACAATAAAGGGTGAGATCACACTCGCGGTCTTTTCAGTTTTCTCACTGTGTACCACGCGGTAGCGTGGAAAGTTTTCAACTTGTCGGCCAAAAAATTTAAAAACTTCTTCGGTGCGCCCCCTCTTTTGGGGGCGATAAGAAAGCGCGGGAAAAGAATTAGCCATGCAAATATTCATGTTTCGGCAGAAACGCCAGCCACCCACCATGGAGTCCTACTAGGGGACGCTGCAGTGCCTGTAAACATAGGCCCTGCAGACGCCAGCTGTACGTCACCACTATAACCGAATATGAAATAACCTAGGCAGGCTACTCACACAGGGTTAACCCTCGCTGCCAAGAAGATCGGAAGGAATATAGAAGAGAGGAGAAGACAGGAAAGATTAAAAGTAAGAGAGAAAGACGAAGGTTGGAGATGAGGATAGGAAACGGCAACTACCGATTTCTCCCGGATGGGTCAGTCCGGGAGTGACGTATACGTGAAGCCGAGGCCAAAGGGGTGTGTTGCCTCCGCCGAGGGGCCATAAAGATCCAAGCACTCAGCATCGGCTCAACCCCCAGGATCCCCTTTTCCCCGGACACGGCTAAGCCACACACCGTTAAACGTGGGAGGGTCCAACCCTCGTGTGCTCGGGTCCGTGGTGTCGCAACGCACCAAACGCCTGCTGACGCAGACGCCCCTGCGGGGATGGGTACATTCTCCTTGCCTGCTTGCAGGATTTTGCCGGCCTCATTGGACACCTTTCCAGTGTCAATGGCTTTCATTGCTGTTTTAGAATATGTGATGATGATTCCGTTTGATGGGTTTGTGATTCAATCGCCGACATCTCTGCCTCCTCTGGTGAAAAGTGTCTCACGCTACAGCTCGAGATTAGCTTCCCTTTGTCGCTCACTACTACTGTAGCGTAGTGCCCTTCTGGGTACTCTGCGACATCGGTGTACACTAGAGCACTGCATGGGCCGATTTTTGCAGCCCGAGCCCAGCCCGGGCCCGTTTTTACATTGGGCGGCCCACCCGAGCCCGATCAAAACTTTTATGGCGAGACCCGGGCCCGGCCCGGGCCCGGAAATATTCTACGTTACCCGCCCGGCCCGGCCCGCCACCCCTTCGCCTTAGGCCTGAGCCCGGCCCGAACCCAGCCCGAGAGCGAAAAATACATGTTTGGCAGAGTTGAGAGGCCCGAGAATAACTCGCTGCACATTACATGTGCACCACCAGAAAGCCCGAGCCCGGCCCAGGGCCCGGGTCAAAAAGCACACGCCGTGCCCGAGCCCGGCCCGAGCCCGTGAAAAAACTGCTATACCCGGCCCGGACCACCGGCCGGGCCGGGCCCGGGCTTTCGGGTAAGCCCGAGCCCATGCAGTGCTCTAGTGTACACTACCGCTTGTTTTGGGAGGAGGGAGCTTTGGAGTCTTTGGACTCTGCTTCACCTGCGTTCTTCGTTGTGTATGGGGTGCATGTTTCTTGGGATAGAGGGTATTCCTAACCTGTTCGCAATTTCTTTGGGGATGGCGATTATCCTGTCTCGCGATTCTGGGTTATGGTAGTCCAGTTTCCGAAGGATGGATCTGCCCGTTTTGCTGCCAGTTAGTCTGAAATATTGCTACACGCGTGTGGCATTTGATTGTTTGACCGAGACGCGCGGGCGCCATCACTCGAGAAAAGAAGAGGAAGAACGAGTTGGGCTCGCGCTGTGAACCTAACCGGTCAGCGCTGCAACCGCTGTTGTAAATACAACCTGCAAATAGTTGCCCGTCTTACTGACTCGTTCTTCGCGTAACAATATTGTGCCGTGGGTTCCGCCTCGCACATTTCCTCTAGGGTGTTTGACACTCCTACGTTTAAAGGATGGTTGCGTCAGTACCCCCTTTGTAGCTCTCACTGGCAAGGAGATCAGATACCTCAGGCTATCACCACTTGAATATTCAGTGGCTCTGTCGTGGCGTTCTGCGCATGGTTGGTTTGCTATTGTGACTGTATAAACAGCGATGCTTTATGAAAAGAAAATAAACTGTAGGAAGTCAGCGCTCTGTTCACTCTTCTGTCCCCTCTGGTTGCCTTGGGCTGTTAACCTGACTTTAAAGCATGTTTTACGAACAAGCCCAATCTTACATCCTTCTACATATTTAAAAGCTCCATAACCAGCCTAAAATTTGCAACAAGGACTGAGTTACTGGTGTCTAAAGGCTGTTTGACATGGCGCGTCTCGAGCGACAAATATCTGTTGAACAAGCGGAATATTTGGTATCTGCGCCAGGGGCGTTAAGGTGGCGGTCCCACTCCAGCGGCATGAGCCCCCCCCCCCTCCCCCGTTTTCAGTACTTTTGGAGCAACCGTGGCCGCTCTTCTACTTAGAATATAAAGTCGTTGTACATACCATAAAAAGCTGAATTCGTTTAGATTCCAACTATATATGATATAAAGAAATTGGTTATTGTGATTTAGAAATATGTGTTCAAGAACAATCATGAGAGACATGGTTTTGCGAACTGTGTCTCCGTTGTGGCCATATTTAGAAGAAACTAACGCATTTACTGCATTGCGTCTTGCTCTGTAGCTTTAGGACATATTTATCTATTTCCTAGACTCAACTAAAAATGTAGAATTTTTACTTTTTCAATTATTTGCTTTGATGATTGACAAAATATCCCAACTTCTGTTGTAAACAGCCCGGCAACTACACGCTCAAGTAAGCTATATTGTGGATAAATTAGAGTTCAAGAAATTTCCATTTAGGACGCAAAATTTCATTCGTGTACCTTTATTAGTTTTAAACAGCAGCTTCGTAGCTTTAGTACCTTCCCGCAAAAATGGGCAAAAGTAGGACGAGAATTCTAGATATTGCTAAATTTTTATCGCAATATGAGGAAAATAATAAAGGTACATGCATGAAATTTTGCGTCCTAAATGGAAATTCCCTGAACTAATTTATCCACAATATAGCTTCCGTGAGCGTGTAGTTGCCGGGCTGTTTACAACAGAAGTTGAGATATTTTCGCAATCTTCAAAAGCCAATTATCCAATAAGTAAAAATTCAACATTATTTTTCTGCGTATAGGAAATAGATGAACATGTCCTAAAGCTACCGAGCAAGCCGCAATGCAGTCAATGCACTAGTTTCTTCCAAATATGGTCACAACTGAGACACAGTTCGCAAAACCATGTATCTCATGCTTTTTCTTGAACATATATTAATAAACACATTAATAAATTTTTATATTATATATAGTTGGAATCTACAAGAATTAAGCTTTTTTACGGTATATACAACAACTTTATATCCCAAGTAAAAGAGCCGCCATGGTTGCTCCAAAAGTACAGAAAACCTGGGACTGGCCCTGCCGGAGTGGAACCACCACTTTAAACATCGACAAAAGAAAAAGAAAGCACTCAGTGCTTGAGCAAAAAAAAAAAGCCTACATATAAATGCCGGCAAAAGAATGCTGGCCGTGGACGAGCCATGTTGTGACCGTTGTGCGGGAGTCGTCGGCCCATATGGCGGCCAACCACAGCCACAATGAAGCAACTGGCGGCCGAGACGTCGGCCGGATGCCGACTGCCGTTCACCTACCGGTGGTCGGCAAACAGATTGGAACGTGCAAAAGTCGGACGCAGCCGGACCCAGATGTCCGAGATCAGGCCTTCGTTTCTTTAACTGGCCATGGGCGTCAGCCTGATTTCCTGCCGAGGTCATTTTTTTGCTTGGGAATACCTTTTTGGGAGTACGTTTGTTCATTTTATAACAAAATATAACGCTAGAATTTCGTATTTGTAGTGGGAAGCGTAAAGTAAGAAGATATAGAAGTTATCGTCCAATCTCGTTGGCATGCGTGTGCTTGTACCTGCTTTAGCACATTATCTCAAATGTGGCGCTGAAAACCCCAGATTACCAAAAACATATGCAACTGGAGCAGATATTATGGTTCCTTTCCTGGAAATGAAAGCAAGCATCCGGATTGGTTAAGCTAGTCATGTTCTTAAACTGTATTAGACCAATGTTAGAGCATGCTAATAGGACCGATTTCATACTAGATTATTTGACCAAAATAAGAAACTGCAGTGCACAATCTAATCTAGTATACCCGAACGCACTGTAACAGCAAAACTTTATGCCTCCCTGAATTGCCTTGATTAACCCAATGCTCAAAACAGGGGAAGCTGATTCCTTTTCTTGCTGTTGAAAAGCTGCTTGAATGTCAATAGCTGACTACATCTGTTGAGAGGGAAAGTCAGGGCATTGACAATATTATTAAGCTTTTATATTGTTACGTGTGGAAGGACACAGACGAAAGAGGCTATTTACAGGCTATTTACACAGAAGCCAGACAGCCAGGCCCACAATCGCTCGCACCAAGAGAACAGACACACTTCGTCGTCTTTCGCGCGGCGGCTCGTCTCTTCAACATCTTTCGATGTTATCGTAATACTACCTCCCCGGCGGCACACGCCGTGGTTGCTCAGTGGCTATGGTGTTGGGCTGCTGAGCACGAGGTCGCGGGATCGAATCCCGGCCACGGCGGCCGCATTTCGATGGGGGCGAAATGCGAAAACACCCGTGTACCTAGATTTAGGTGCACGTTCTTTAACGTATAGTTCATGTTCATGTCTTGTCCCACGTGCCGTTCGTGTCATAAATACGTCTCTTTGTGTCTCTGGTTGCCTTCTTGTGCGTCTGGCTAACCTGCGCCCACACTTAATCATCACAATTTTGGCGAGCCTGCCAGGATCGGCTTTAACATCTTGCCGACAGCTAGACGCACGGGAGGAAACCATGGATATTGAGAGACTATACGCGATCGGCAAGTACATGGGCTTAGCTGGCGCCGCTCTTCGCGAGTGGATTGACGCGGAACGCGCAACAGAAAGACGCGTCCGCGCGCAAGTTCGTGAAGATGAGCGCGTGATCATGGAGCTCGATGAAAGACGGCTGCAAGTCGAGGAACGCGTTTTACTGCTGAAGCTCAAGCTTCAAGAACAGACAACTAGTTTGAACGTGCGAGATAGTGGACTACCGGTGAGCAACCTCAAACTAATTGAGGAAGAAAGGATACACGTGGAGGCTGTTCGATTAACAGAACTTTCTGCAGCTAAACAAGCTTACGAAGGGAGGACGCAGCTCCAAGAGGAAAAACTCAAGATGCTGCCAGAAGAGCTGCATGCATTGAAAATGAAAGAGAGTGAGGCTGAGACCAAGATGGAGAGTAGGCGCGTTTTCGTAGCAGAACTGCATGACATGAGAAAGATGCCAGAAGTTGGCAGATTAGATAGCGGCCGTGGCATCGTATATATACTGGAGAAGCGCACCACTGAGGAGCCCTTGATGCAGGGTGACGTGGATAACAGGATGGTTGACACCCCGATCGAGGTGTGCGTGAACAAGGAGCAGAGAACAGCAGAGAAAGAGGTAGCTTCACCTCAGAACAACAGTGAGTCTGCCATCGAAAATGATACCAGGGATCGCCAGGCAGCAGACATAACGAGGCATTTAGATTCTAAGAAACAGAGCAATGAGAAAGCCAGCAGATACCCGAAGCGTCCCAGATTTAAGGCAACGCGTAAGGGCAGGAAGAACTTGCACAGAATTTGTAAGGGCAGGAAGAACTTGCACAGAATGCGTAAGGGCAGGAAGAAGATTCAAGGGCGATGGAAAGGAAAACAGCGTCATAAAACGCAGGTACATGACAAGATGCAGGCGTCCAGGAAAAATTTGAAGAAGCCAGAGTTCTACCCAAGCCATTCCAAGCCGTACAAGCAATCTGTAGGCGCAGGAAAGAGAAAGAAACAGGCTAGAAGTAGACAAGCATGGGAGTTCAGGAAAAGGCGAAAAAAAAAGTGAGCAGGTGTAACTGGTATGATAAATAAGGAATATTATCTAGGAATGCCCCCGGACAATTGAATGACCAGTTTTCACAAATGTGTGGAGAGAACAAGTTTATTCATGTAAAGTGTTTGGAACATTGAGTTAGCCAACATTGCGAACAGTGGAGTGCAGTGCATTACGTGGTATGAAGTGAAATTACCGGACCATAAGAAAGAACTCACTGACGAACGGACGAACTCCGCACTCTGTGTTTTGTGTCACGCATATCTAGTCGACGCGTCCTACCTCACCGCCGCGTCGTTCTTGAACAGGGGGGAAGTGTGGTAGGAGGACGCCAGTTAATGTTTGTGCTCGGTGTGCGGGGCCGAGCATATACGTATAGGTGCATATACGTTAAAGAACCCCAGGTGGTCCAAATTTCCGGAGTCCCCCACTACGGCGTGCCTCATAATCAGAACTGGTTTTGGCACGTAAAACCCCATAATTAATTACCCCCCCCCCCCGGCGGCAAAAGCGCCGTCACGGTGCTGTTAAATATCCAAGGTGCTTGGAGAGGTGTAGGGTTTGAGCCGGGCGACGTGGACAATATCACTGGTGGTCACAGCGGAGGACGTAGTGGGCGTGGCTAGAACGATTTCGTAGGTGACATCGGTCACTTGGCGGAGTACGCGATATGGGCCTGTGTAACTGGCGAGCAGTTTTTCACAAAGGCCAACTTTACGCGATGGTGACCAAAGCAACACGAGGGTGCCGGGCGCAAAATGCACATCACGGTGACAGAGGTCGTAGCGTTGTTTCTGTTTTTCTTGAGACAATTGCAGACGAGCACGCGCAAGTTGGCGAGCATGGTCAGCACGGGCGATTGCATCACAGGCATAATCGCTAGTTGAAGCTGTGGGGAACGGGAGCACAGTGTCTAGTGGTAGCGTCGGTTCTCGGCCATACAATAGGTAAAAAGGGGAAAAGCCAGCAGTTTCGAGACGGGAAGAGTTGTATGCAAAGGTAATGTAAGGTAGAGCGAGGTCCCAGTCACGGTGGTCGGCGGAAACGTACTTCGATAGCATGTCTGTAAGCGTGCGGTTCAAACGCTCAGTGAGGCCGTTCGTTTGTGGGTGTGGTAGGAGGTGGTAATTTTGTGCTGTATTGAGCAGGCACGCATGATGTCGTCAATGACTTTGGACAAGAACGTACGGCCACGGTCGGTGAGCATTTGACGCGGAGCACCATGCATCAAAATGATATCGTGGAGGAGGAAGTCCGCGACGTCAGTAGCGCAACTGGTCGGAAGAGCGCGTGTTACGGCGTAGCGGGTCGCGTAGTCCGCAGCGACGGCTATCCACTTGTTTCCTGATGTAGATTCCGGAAAGGGGCCGAGAAGGTCTAAGCCAACACGATGAAAGTGCTCGGCAGGGATGTCTAGTGGCTGCAGGTAACCAGCGGGGAGCTGGGAAGGCTTCTTGCGTCGTTGGCAAAGTTCACAAGCAGCGACGTAACGCCGTACGGAACGGGCAAGGCCCGGCCAGAAAAAACGGTGACGTACTCGGTCATAGGTTCGAGAGACGCCGAGGTGTCCTGCCGTTGGGGCGTCGTGGAGCTCTTCTAGAACGGTTGAGCGGAGGTGTTTAGGGACTACATGTAGGAACTCGGAGCCGTCCGGATGAAGGTTACGACGGTATAGAGTACCGTCGTGGAGTACGAAGAGGCATAGAGTAGTATCGGCCGGAGAGTGCTCCAAACGGTCGATGAATTCTCTGGTGTAGGCATCACGACGTTGCTCGTCGGCGAAATGAAGGAGCTGGGATACTGAGAAAACGGAAGCAGCACTGTCAGTATTGGAGGAGTCAGAGTCGTCAACAGGGTAACGCGACAAGCTGTCAGCGTCTTGGTGCAGGCGGCCAGACTTGTACACCACGGAATATGAAAATTCTTGTAGCCTCAAAGCCCATCGACCAAGCCGGCCTGTAGGATCTTTGAGCGATGAGAGCCAGTAGAGAGCATGATGGTCAGTGACGACAGAGACAGGGCGACCGTAAAGGTAAGGGCGGAACTTCACAACTGCCCAGACAACAGCAAGGCATTCTCTTTCCGTAATGGAATAGTTGCGCTCCGATGGTGATAGGAGGCGGCTTGCGTAAGCAAAAACGCGATCCTGGCCACGCTGACGCAGGGCTAAGACGGCACCTACACCATGACCGCTGGCATCTGTACGCAATTCTGTAGGGGCATCAGGGTCGAAGTGGGCGAGAATGGGCGGTGAGGTGAGAAGAGTGACGAGACGAGAGAAGGCGGTGGCTTCTGAAGTACCCCACGAAAATTGTACGCCTTTCTTCAAAAGATTAGTGAGGGGTCTAGCAATTGCCGCGAAATCCTGAACAAAACGACGAAAGTACGAGCATAGCCCAACAAAACTGCGAACGTCTGCGGCTGTCTTCGGAACCGGAAAGTCTCGGACGGCGCGAGGTTTGTCGGGATCAGGCTGCACTCCGGAAGCGTCGACGAGATGGCCCAGAACAGTAATTTGGCGGCGGCCAATACGACATTTGGACGAGTTGAGTTGCAGCTGCGCCTTTCGAAATACATCAAGTATAGCTGTTAGACGCTCAAGGTGAGAGTCGAACGTTGGCGAGAAGACGATGACGTCGTCGAGGTAACAGAGACACGTGAACCATTTAAAACCTTGGAGCAAGGAGGCCATCTTACGCTCAAAGGTGGCCGGGGCATTGCATAACCCAAACGGCATTACTTTAAATTGGTATAGGCCATCAGGTGTTACGAACGCGGTTTTTTCTCTGTCCGTGTCGTCGACAGCAATCTGCCAGTATCCAGAGCGAAGATCAATAGAAGAGAAATAGCTGGAACCGTGAAGGCAGTCAAGGGCGTCGTCGATTCGTGGGAGCGGGTAGACGTCCTTCTTAGTAATTTTGTTCAAATGGCGGTAGTCTACACAGAAGCGCCACGTGCCGTCCTTCTTCTTAACCAACACCACAGGTGACGCCCAGGGACTCGAAGAAGGCTCAATGATGTCTTTATCTAGCATTTTGGTCACTTCATTTTGAATTACTCGGCGTTCCGACGCAGAAACGCGATATGGTCGTCGGTGAATAGGCGTAGCATCGCCAGTAGGAATCCGATGATTGACCGCGAGCGTCTGGCCTAAAGGGCGATCGTCGAAGTCGAAAATATCTCTGTAGGCCGATAACACTTTGGAAAGGTCTTCAGCCTGAGTAGAGGACAGGTCCGCCGCAACCATTTTCTTTATGTTGGGATCGGCTCCCGAGGTTGGCGCGAGGGGCACGCCAAGCTCGGTAGAACCATCGGCTGATGAAGCTGCCACTTGATGGTCGCCGAGGCAGTCAACGTTGGCAAGGCAAATACCTTGCGGGAGAATTTTGTTTTGCCAATCCAAAGTTGAAGATAGACATGCGAGTGCAGTTATTAGTAATGGTAAGAATACTGTGAGGCACGGTGACGTCATACTGTAGTGGAATGTCGGGCAGAGGAGTGACGAGGTACTCGCCATCAGGAACAGGTGGGGAGGACAACAGTTCAATATAGGCTATTGACTTTGGTGGTAGGCGAATAAAGCCTTTGGGGCGTAAGCGGCACTGGGGTGCATCAGGAGGTTCTGCGAGAATCGGCAACTCAAGGCGAAGGGTGCTGGCAGAGCAGTCAATAAGAGCAGAATGTGCAGAAAGAAAATAGAGTCCGAGAATTAGGTCGTGGGGGCAATGAGCAAGCACGGTGAAGAGTACAGGAGTGTGGCGGCCGGCGATGCTGACACGTGCCGTACACATGCCGACGATAGGGACAGTACCGCCATCCGCGACGCGGACGACGCGTGCCGACGCTGGGGTGAGGAGCTTTCTGAGTCGTCGTCGGAAGGCAGCATTCATAATGGAAATATGGGCCCCTGTATCGATCAGTGCAGTGACAGGATAGCCGTCGACGTCAACGTCAAGAAGGTTTTGGTTCGTAGGCAACGTGAGCAGAGGATTTGAGGGCAGGGTCGACAACGCAGCTTCACCTCCAGAAGCTGCAGTGTCTAGTCTTCCGGCGGCATCCGGGAGGTGATAGGCGGCGACGAAAATCGACGGGGTTGGGGCGAACGAGACTGGTGGCGTCGAGGTGAGGGCGAGCGGCTGTAGCGACGGTTCGGAGCAGGGGCATCAGCGACAGTGGGTTCATGGCGGGAGGCATAGGGAACAGAAGGTCCGAAGGTGCGGGGATAAGTGGTGGCGTATGTCCGAGGAGGAGGTGGCCATCGGTTGCGGCAGTGACGAGCGACGTGGCCGATGCGACAGCAGTGGAAGCAGATCGGCCTGTCATCAGGAGTACGCCATTCGGACGGGTTGCGGCGAGATGTGGCAGAAAGGGACTGCCGAGGGCGAGGAGGGCCACTAGAGAACTGGGGAACGCTAGGTTGAGACGTTGAACACACGGAGTTCAGACCCATGTTTTCAAATTCCTGTCTGACGACGGCCTGAATCATCGCAATCGTGGTAGCTGGCGGATCAGGAGGCGTCGTGGAGAAAGCTGAGGAACAGGCAGCCTCGAGCTCGCGACGAACAATTCGGGTTACGTCGTCACAGGTGGTGGCCTGACGCGGTCGACCCTCACATGTCGACGTAGCAGCAGTGTTGGGTAGCCGCGTGATGTGGGGTGTGATACGGCGGCTCTTAGCGTGTTCAAGGCGACAGCATTCTTTTATGATGGCGTCGACAGTCGAGACGTTGCCGAAAACAAGCAAATTGAAAGCGTCGTCGGCAATGCCTTTTAGCACATGGGCCACTTTATCTGCTTCGGACATATTATCGTCAACTTTGCGGCATAGAGCCAAGACGTCGAGGATGTATGAAACATACGGCTCTGTAGAGGTCTGCACACGAGACGCAAGAGCCTTCCTCGCGGCAACCTTGCGCCCAAGAGGGTCGCCGAACAGTTCCCGAAGCTGTTCTTTGAAAGTGTCCCAACTGGTGAACTCGTCGTCATGCGTTTGGTGCCACACGCGTGGGGTGCCGCCGAGATAAAAGATGACATTGGCCAGCATAATCGTTGGGTCCCACCTGTTATTAGCACTGGCGTGTTCATAGAGCTTGATACACTCGTCAACATCCTGTCCCTCCAGGCCAGAGAACACACCAGGGTCGCGATGTTGGGCAACCGTGACGATAGGCGTAGTCGGGCGAGCCGAAGCCGTTGCAGAGGCGGTCTCGTCACCGGGGGGCATGGTGACAAGCTCGATGTACCGACCACTTCGGAGTTCCGCGGTGAGTACGGGGATCGCTAACCTCCTACAGAATGTTACGTGTGGAAGGACACAGACGAAAGAGGCTATTTACAGGCTATTTACAAAGAAGCCAGACAGCCAGGCCCACAATCGCTCGCACCAAGAGCACAGACACACTTCGTCGTCTTTCGCGCGGCGGCTCGTCTCTTCAACATCTTTCGATGTTATCGTAATAATATGAGCTTGCTTCATGAACAAGAATACAATAAAGCTGTTTATCTTTGGAGGTCATAGATTCCAAACAATTAGAAATTTTTTTCGGGAGACCACAATAAACTTTTAGGATATACGCAATAACTAGTGTACCTAAGTACAAGTACACTGAATACACTTGAGTGGTTGAGTGACTGGCTGCGGAATGCAGCCGCGTACATAGCTGCTGCGTCGAGGTAACTGCTAGGTTCCACGTGTGTGTCTCCTATAGCCCATGTACCTGGCAAGGGGCATGATTATGCGTGGTCTCATTACAGCGTTGGCTAGTGCTTTTTGGCGACCAACTGATTCCGTCTGTACATGTATTTAGCATTCGTGTGCATCTTATTATGTGCATGTATGTCAGAGCAAGCTCAGCTGAGTATAATTTTTGTGAATATGAGTAAGAGCAAGCTCGGCTGAGTAAAATTTTGGTGAACAAGGGTCATAGCAAGCTCGCCTGAGTACAATTTTGGTGAATATGAGTAAGAGCAAGCTCCACTGAGTAGAATTTTTTTATGTAGATGAGTCAGAGCAAGCTCGGCTGAGTACAATTTTGTTGAATATGAGCACGGTGTAAAAATAAGGAGAGGTGCTGACACTCTTCCCCCAACGCGCGCGTAAGCGCCGCTCGCTCGCGTCCAGATTATATTCAGCTTGGTTGCAGCTGGTGTGGCGCCGTCGTAGAGGGCGCTGCGGTATGCGGTCCCAGCCTCGGCGGGAAGGCGCGTGCTTCGCTGTCTTTGTGCGCTTTGTGCTTGCATATGCGGCCGTGCTGTTTTGAAGGCACACTTTTTGTTCACGCGCCTTTCATCATCTTGTGCTTGTGTATTGTCGCCACGGGCCCACGACCAAGGTGGAAGCGGCCTTCTGAGAGTTTGAAACGGGTAGAAAGTGCTTCGTCACGAACTGCAATTCCGGTTACCGAACTTGTGCGGAGCGTGTGTCTCTGTTCAAAGTGCCGTGCGACAGCGGTCGTTTAGAGCAGTGGCGCCGTGTAAATCTGAGGGCAGACCCAACTTTAATGCCTACCGACCATGTTTGCGCCAAGAATTTTTCACAGGATATGATATCGACGGCATATTACGCGGAGCTCGATGAAATAATGCTACTTGACGCGCCAAAGAGCCCTGTTATGTCTGCAAATACAGTTCCCACCTTATTTCCGAACTGTCCAAAGAACCTCACACGGTCAAATAAACCTCGAAAGCCGCTGCGGAAGAGAGAACCTCCTGTGTGCCACAAAAAATGCTGTGTGCCACAACAGTCTGTGCAAATTTTGCTGCATGTATAAGATATATACTGGGTGTCTTAACTATCATGATACCAAGATTTAAAAATATGAAAATGTCACATAGCTGGACACAACTAAGGCAATGTTGTCTGTCGTCTCTTGGAGATACTCAGATTATTTTTTGCATTCCGCCTTATTACATAATTATTTTCATAACTGATTAATCAACTTTTCTAATGCTATAATTAGATAAAAAGGGTGAACGAGAGAATTGCACAGCAACATGAAAGATTCCCGATACAGCTTTTTGTTGCTCAATACGTGATACATAAAAGTGTTTTCCGAGCTTGAAAGAAACCCGCGAATGGACTCAAAATTGCCTCGAGGCACTTTGCGTGTATTCGTGGGCTTCTTTCACGCTCGGAAAAATACTTCTACGTAGCGTGTATTGAGTAATAGAAAGCTGTATCGGGAGTCTTTCATGTTGCTCTCCAATTTTCTCATCGAAACTTTTTATATAATTATAATATTTGAGAAGTTGATTATTTATTAAGACTAATCATGTAATTAGGCCAAATGTAAAAAATAATCTCAGTATCTCCAAGGGACGGAAAACAACATTACCTTGGTTCTGTTCAGCTATGTGACATTTACATGTTTTTAAATCTTTGTGCACCCTGTATAATATTTCTGTGCAGATGTGTGCCTGATTTTCAAATTTGTGCCATCCTGGATACTGAATGTTTTTTACAATGCGCGTGCGGTGTATATTACACGCTTGCATGTTTTTATTCAACATTTTTGCATTGTGGGAGTGTATGAGACCGTAAGGTTCTGGGAAGGCTATCCTCTAATAAAATTATCGAGCTGCTTCATGCACAGTTTTTTTAATTATTCTGTCTTTGCAAAATAAAAAATAAAAAGTCTATGAGATCATTGTGTGATATGTATAAGTGTATTTGTGGACAGGCTGTAGCATGCATTGTCAAATACGCTTACATTGCCACATTCTCATATGCAATTTAAGAAAAAAGAAAGTCACCTCTTAGATCCTGCAAGAGTCACTCGCTCCCCAAACGACGAAAGCCAAATGAATAATATACACAGTCTATGTTAAGTGGAATTGAAATAAAAAAGATTTTCACAAGTAAACTGTATTAGTGATATTGTGATCCAAGATAAAACGCCTGCCTTAGTCCCGCCTGATAAATTATCTTTTAAAAGATTTCTTTACATAGCTATGTGCTTTCTCATCATAGGTTCTAGCCTTGAACACCCACTTTGCTCTAGTGCGTTGCATATCGGAAGCTTGCGCCGTTTCATTTCTTAAATTATATCGCGCCCACACTGAATTCGCGTGACGATGCTTGAACCGTTTTCTGAGTTTGAATTTTCCGATGCAGTCACTATTTTCTTCTGATCGAGGGGTAGCACACGGGCTTACGCTTTCATTTTTTATGCTTGTATGCATGACTGGATCGACCGCAACAAAATGTGCGCGCGAGCGGAATGTGAGTGGGCGTTGAGTGCTGCCCGATCGATCCGTGTTCAGGTCATTCGCGCCCTGCACAATATACGTTCATGTTAGCAAAGCATTCAGCCTGGTACACTTATCACCTTAATCTGAAATAACGAATTTCCTTCGCGCTTTGAGTTTTACTGGCGCCACTATGAACGAACATTTAGCGGAGGCAGAGGAATGCCAAGCCACCGGCGCCGCTAAGCTGGGACCGCTGGCCGCGGCGCCATCTATCTGCTCGCAGCAGAGCTACTCGGTGCGCCCGCGCGCGGCCGAAAATAATCTGGACGCTCGCTTGCGCGCAGTGTCAACACCTAAATATTCTTCCACCGTGAATATGAGTAAAAGCAAGCTCCGCTGAGTAGAACTTTCGTGAATATAAATCAGAGCAAGCTAGGCTGAGTAGAATTTTGGTGAAGATAGGTCAGAGAAAGCTTGGCTGAGTACGAATTTGGTGCATATGAATGGTAGAAAGCTCGGCAGAGTAATGATGGGATATGGTTATGCGAGCTTATGCAGTAATACATGTATTTTAACCTTATTAGCAACATTGCCTCCGTCTTGTTGGGCACAGCCTATGCCTCCTGATACGTCTGCACACTTTATGAACTGTTGACGTGCAAGAACCATCCTTCCTTGAAATGGTGCCATCATTCACAGGAAGGGATGCAAACGGCTGACTTCGCTGCACAATTTTGATCTTCTTTTGTTTCATATGTTATCTACGGCTTATAAAAGCAAGGTATTCGCCTGCTTTTCACATTTTATTATGTGGTTTTCAGGCGGTAAAGAGAGAGAGAAGCAAGGAAAGGCGAGGCTGTTTATGACGAAGTTGTTTCTTAGAATACTGCGATATGTTACGACCAGCTATAAACAAATAAAATTCAGACCACTGAAGTAAGTGCAATATGAAATTACCTTTCAATGTGAGGGTTAATACACGTACAGTAAGTCCACAACACATTGAAGGCTTGCTGGTGTCTGCGCAAGAGAAAAATGGTACATCGGAAAAATGAAGTCAGCGGCACTAGGAGAGGGACTGTATGGGAACGCTGGCATGATGAGCGGCATCGGAGCCAGCTGAGGCTCACAGCTTCACAATTATGAATGAAGAAAGTATAAAATGCGCAAAGATGCACCTACAACAGTTGCCACGTGGTAGTTACGAGAAAAAAAAATTATTCTACCAAAGGCACGAGCTCAAAGTTCAACAGTTGGCTTAACTCAGTAAAACAGGTAACAATCTAACCATGTCGTTTAGGTGCGCATATAAGTCACTCTCCCAAATTTTAGCTCATGGGTCAAATTCATTCGCCATTTGTAATTGTAATACTGCACATTTTAGAGCAATTGTTTGGTACTCACGAACATTGGATAAACAGCATTCCCTACATTCGTGACGCATGTAGTCCCATCTTGCAGTAGACTTTCATTATGCTATCAACAATAAAGAAATGGCTAGATGCAGTATGCGCATCATGCGCACAACGGAAATCCATTCCAGAATATTTGCTAAAACGGTTACTAACAAGCACTAATAACTTATACGCGGGATAGTATTCAGTAAATAACTACTTTACATTCCAAAGTATTCGAAGAATTGTACAGAATCTCATCTGCACTAGAAAGACTGCAATAGGAAGAGATGCGTTGAAAACTGCGAAGTCACAGTGGGCTTAACCACGCTTAGGTTTCGCTGTGATAACGAACAGGAAGCCTGACTTCTACCGTTTCCACTAGTTGCAAACTTTTTGCGCCAAATACATTACAAAAAGAACTTTGTGATGATACTGCACAAGCACAGTTAGATTCATTATCGTGGCGTAATATTTCTATATGGGTTTGGAAAATTTCGATACTACTTCATGCACTTCATTTCACTGTTGGTAAATTCCTTTGGATTTTTTTATTCACTATTGCAGCTTCTAGTTCTTAGTGTTGAAGACGCGTGCGAAAGCAACAAATGGTACTTGGTAATGCCACGAGTATTTCCATGATATGCACATATGTCGAGTGATATATTCAACCTTTGTTTAATGCCACAGTGCAACAACCAGAACTCGGGGTTTAACATTAATAAACAAAACTACTTGACGTCGCCTAAAACGGAGAACGTCAAAACTGGGCACATTCATTTGCTAAATCTATAACAGCCTACTGACGAACACATTGGCCCTTTCTCGAGATTACAGTAACTGCCTTATCCGCAAAATTGCAACCTTTGGAATAATACTCATGGTGGATACCCGAATGACGTATGTCATCTGGAATGTTCACTTTCAGTTATGCGTAGAGTACAGCGCAAGACCATAAGTTATCGGAAATCGAAAACGCTTCGTAGGAGATACCAAGCGTCAGAATGAAATCGTGAGGTAAAAGCAGGGACAACCGATTTATGCTGGGAATATTATTTCCTTATAAAGGATCAATACTAACTTAAAGACAATTTAACATGTGATACTAAGCGATGTGACTCTTCGTTCTGTGGAAATATGCATAGGGTGCATGCTTGACTGCCTGAGTGGCAAGATACTATGCGAAGATATACGTAATCTCAGTTTCTTTTTGTCTGCCGTAAGCATGTTTATATATATATATATATATATATATATATATGATGTCTCGTCAATGCCATATAGCGCCGCCTACAAAAATATCTTTTTAATTGAGTAAAGTCAATTCGGGAGTGGGCCACCCAAATTTTGGGGGTAGGCCAAGTCAATTTTGGGAGTGGGCCAGGTCGGTATTGAACGTGGGTCAACTGAATCTTCGAACTGGGAAAAATAATTTTTTGGGTGTGGGCCAGGTCGGTTCTCATTGACATTGAAACGTGACATCATCAGTTGGTCACGTGGGTTTGGTAACCATCTGATGTTAACGCCGGACGCCGGATTTTCCGCTTCATAAAGCATATAATGCGTTCGCCTTAAAAATTGCAGCCGCCACGCCATTGTCTGCAATGGCGCGAAAACCTTTTGCGCGAAAACCTGCACGCTCTATGCATTGTCTGTTAGCAGCACAAAAAAAGGAAACGCTGACGGAGCTTCCAGAATTACGATGTGCTTTTATTGCACATTCCGCCGCACCACTTGCTTCAAAATATCAAACGGCATCTTTCGCAGAATCATGATAAATGTCATCAAACCCTCTACATTCCGTAAGGCCTAGTTGTCAGCACTGGCTACGTGCAGCATCGACATTCCTTATGAACATGCTTGAGACACTCGTATTGCGGTGAACGTACTCTCGTGCAATTTTTTCAAGCCATGCTCAGTATATTTTCATCGCCACAAAAATAAAACCAATGCAGCTATATAGACAGATAGAATTCGCATAGACATTTCTCTATAAACAACTTCAGCTTGAGACATTTGGAACATTGTCTGACAAGTTCAATCATTTAAAAGCTGGGTAAATATTTTTATGGTTTGTCTAAGCTTTATAGTTTATCTAAATACTAGATGCGGCATTCTCGTAGCAACAAGTGATTTTTATGGCATGGAAGAAGTTAGCCATTTCCTGCCCGTGCACAAACAGCCCCGATAAATGGCATTTTAACCCAAATAGCATTAAGGGGCCCGTGTCGCAGAAAATCCGGCGTTGGCAACCGGCGTGCGATGCGGGTGGCCAAGAAAATTACCAACCACCCCGACCACGCAGGCCCTCCAAGTGGTGCAAGATTTTCGTGAACAAAAATTGAATTTCTCACAGTGATATCCGTCAGGAAAATGTACTTTACCATTCAGCGTCGGATTCGCCGTCGGATTGTTTACCAATCGGCGTCGGACTGTAATTTGAATGTAGGAGAAACCCTAATTCTGCTACGAGGAAACTCAAACACCAAACCCCTTTTCCAGCATTTCTACCAGACCTACAGCCGCGCGTTGCGATGCGAACGGGTCCTGATAATGCTATCGCGTTCTACTCTTATACCCCTGTCAAGCGGGCAAGTTAAGTGCACTTACGGAGAGTGTCACTCGGTTTAAGTGCACTTTGCCAAATCGAAACGTCGCAAGTTGAGTGTCACTCGCAGAAGAGTGTACTCTTCTGCGAAACGCACTTTGATGGCTGAGTGCGTAGCCTCGCCGCCAGCGGCTTCAATGATACAAAATGTAATGCATAAAAAAGGACACAGAAATTCATTTTAGTGGTTGAACAGCTCTTGCGCACAAATAATAGCCTTAAAACGCGCTCATATTCTGTTCTAGTAGGATCAAATGCCACCTCGTCGCACGCCACTGTCATTCTGCATTGGCTAGGCATTTTTCTGGACCGGCATTGATTTGCCACTCTTATAATAAAAAATCTTTTCGTATTTTGTTGAAAAAACATAGATTAAGTTTGTTTTTATTTATAATACAATGTAAAACAATCACTTTTTAGAGGTACTTTTCTTTTTAATCTACATGTTCACAAAACGCGCTCATAGTCTTTCGCCATTCTTTTTTTTTTTACTGCGAGTCCGCTCTATTTTTCCATTAAGAACCACGTAGCCTAATGTGTCACTCAAGGTCCCGAAGTGCCCTCCCCGTAAGTGAACTTAACTTGCCCGCTTGACAGGGGTATTAAAGGTGAAGCTTAAGCGTCCTCCAATTTTTTTCCGGCGATTATTTTGTTGTGTGGGCCTCTGAACTAACCTCCATCATCAAAGAATGAAAATATTCGTTATGTTCAAAATGAACCATCACATGTGCTTTGGCTGGCCTTTTATTAGTATGACTTCCAGTACAATAAAGAAATGAGTGCATGCGTTGGGCGGGACATTATTCTGATCGTCATGGCAGGCAGGGCGCAACTTCTCCTGAAAGGACTTCTCCTTCCAATCGTCATTGCCTGGTGACTGACTTTGTGGTGCGGATGATGAACTCGGCTTGTTCGTGACTGTAGCATCATAAAGCAATGCCTTACTTTGTTGATATTCGTCATCACTGCTTGCAACTTCGCGCTCGGGTACGAACTTGGCGCTCTTGGCGCTCGGGCGAACTTGGCGACGACCCAGTCTGGGTCGTCGTCGTCACTGATGCATTCAATATCGGAAGAATCCAACATGTTCAAAATTTCTGCCATGTAATCTTCATTTTTTGGATTGAAGATCCCCGCAGAACAAATTTTTAACCAATATTAGCAAGCGCCAACAATGCTCTTCGCAAATAACGTCAAAGCGCCAGCGGCTTGCCTTCGATGGCTGCGTTTGAGAGCTACCATGCAGCTTGCGTTCCTAGTCACATCTGCCCAACCCACACATATGTGTGGGTGGCACTTCACGAAGCCCTCGCTTATTGTTTTCAGCGCAATCATGCCTATTCATTTACAGATAAATTCTCTGATGAATCAGGAGGCGCATCTTAAAATTGCATTGCCTTCCAAACGCAAAGTATCAATATTATCTTCATAAGCGTATCTATACCGGGGGGGCAGAGGGGGCACTTGCCCCCCCACTGTCAAAAGTGGGGGGGCAAAGCATGCCATTTGCCCCCCCCCCCTCCCCCACACACACTTTCGAAAGCGGGCACTTTCGGCTACACACTGGAAAGTCGAACAAAACTACAACTGAAGCTAAATTTTATTTCTTAATAGAGTCACCACGTTACTAATGCTTTTCTTTACTACGTATCCCCGATTTGGGCAGCGAGCATTGTGCCTCCTCGTGACGCGCTGTAGCGGGCGACGCGCGAGATTCCCCATACACGCTTGCATTGCGCAGAAGTCCTGGCGCTGGCCAGTTCCAGCAGTTACAAATTAGCGCCTAACCATTCTTAAAAAAAAGAACAATCGGCTTGATATATTTAACCTTCGGGCGAGGGGAAAGGTCCGGATGAAGTATTTTAATCAGCCGCGTCCAACGATGGGTGTGCCTTACTGCATGAAATGGTTGGATTATCAAATGCGGGAACTATTGAATCTCCGTCCAGAGATAGTCTACGTAGCGTTGCAGTATAAATATATATCTTATCACCATCAAAAATCTAATCAAACCACTTACAGGTGTAACTGCCCAATTTCGTTGTGTAATCACGACTTATCGTATATTTATTTATTATTTATTTATTTATTTATTCATTTATTCATGATACATCAAAGGTCCCAGAACAAGACATTGCATGAGGGGTCGGCACGTAGAAAAATGGCGGGACAAATTAGGCGTCGTGACTTGAAAGATGGGTCTTCAATAGCAGCTTTGAAACGGGAAATGTCGGTGATGAGGGCGACGTCAGAAGGAAGGTGTTCCATTCTCGGGCTGTGTGTAGAAAAAAAGTTGCAGTGCTTAGCTCGGCTATGCAGGATATACGTAGCGTTAGCAAAGGTCAGCTGATTATTCTTAGCTTTCCTGGTTGTCTAGATTGTCAAGGATTAGCTTGATTGTCATGCTTACTGCTGCTCCAATGACACACACGCGGTATACGTATTATGTGGCACATGTATATAGCCTTCTTCTGTTCATTCCTCCTACGCTCAACCGCTAATTGTCAGGCAACTACTTCGGGATCCGATGAGTCAAGCTTCTCCGTCTTCTGCGCTGTTGAGCAGCATTTGCGCTCTCCTTCTCCATGGCTATACCACACTGGCAAACGCCAGTCAGAAGCGCAGCGGCTCCAGCGCAGTGTCACACGGCGACTGCACAGGCGAGCGCGCGCCGGCGCCAGTGCGTCTACCACGGCTACGACGTCACTCCTCTCGAATGCGCAGACCGGCGGCGGTGAGTCGCGCGCTGCGGCGGCGGAGTGCGCGAGAGGTGCCGGCTGCGGTGGCTCCGGTGCGCAAGCCGTGTGACATCACTGATCCTTGCGCATGCGCAGCACGGCTCTTGATGTGCCGCGCGAAACGGGCTTGGCTAGGCCAGTGTAGCTAACGCTACAAAAACAACGATGATACGTGGTGGAATGGGCGCGTGGTAGATAAAAGCATGGGATGCGTAAGCGGGCGAAACAATGATGATTTGTTTGCCTGTGGACAGCGAGTGAAAGAACCTAAAAATAAAAAAGACGATCACTTTTGCGGCGGGAGGTGAGCGAGGACAGACACAACCGGATTTTAAGGCTGAGACACTTTTATTATAGGAGTAGTCAGAGAGAACGAGCCTGGCAGCACGGTTCTGAACCGATTCAAGAGAATTAATCATATTAACCTGGTGGTTGTCATAGATAGCACTGCATATTCTAGTTTAGAAACGGATTAGGGTTTT